>NC_142980.1:12730591-13033991 GCF_061535395.1 Colias eurytheme
AGTGAATATTTTTTTAATATGTACTTCATTTCGATAAAAAAAACATTTGCGGACAGTTTCGTTCAGTTCGTTTTCGCATAAGATATAATTACGATAGAAATACGATCAGTCAGTCAATTATGGATACGAAAAATCTAAATTTTTCGTATCTATACTATAAATGCGAAAGTAACTCTGTCTGTTTGTCTGTTACTCAATCACGCCTAAACTACTGAACCAATTTTCATGAAATTTGGTAGTGAGATATTTTGATACCCGAGAAAGGACATAGGCTACTTTTTATCCCGGGAAAATGACGCAATCCCGGAAATCCCATGGGAACGGGAACTATGCGGGTTTTTCTTTGACTACGCGGGCGAAGCCGCGGGCGGAAACCTAGTTACTTATATATAGATAGTTACGTTGAAATTTGAATTTGAATAGTTACGTAATAGGAAAATATTTCTATTTTTGTATAAAAACAGAGAATAAAACTGTTTAAGACCAAAAATTATATAAATAGTCACTATAGCAGCCATACAACGATATTTTCAAATATTATCCCAATCGTTTGGCTAGCTATTTCATGAAATGATTGGATTTGATGCAGGCAGTTAATTAAACGGAGACAACCTATTTGGCTACGACTTATAACTTATAACCATTACAGGCGGTGGCTCTCATAAATATATTTTTCTGTATCTGTCTGTTTGTCTGTTTATTCCAGCTAATCTCTGGAACGGCTGGACGTTACTCTGTCTGGTAGATAGCTGATGTAATAAGGAATAAATTCGGTTACTTTTATAATTCCTCGCGGACGAAGACTATACCTAAGCGAAGCTCCTCACTCGAGATTCCCCACTATAATAAAAAAGGTATCACATGGAAAACATAGAAACATAGAAAGATACCGATCTACTCTTTACTCTATAAGTCTACTACTTAATAAGACTTATATTTTCAAGGCAAAATGTTCACGACGCGACGGTGTTACAGAAGGTATTATGCATGTACCGTGGACATTGTCCCTTGTCGCGTAAGTAGGTATGTATTTACATTAAGCGTCTGCGTATATCTATGGTATATTGAGTGTCTATGTTCTGTACATATGTTTTATTTATCACTAGGTATATAGTATAAAACAAAGTCGATGTCGCTTCGCTGTCTGTTCCTTCTTTGAGGGATTTTTTTTTGAGGAAGGTTTTAGTTTGTTTGTTTTATAATTGAGTGTAACCATGAGTGATTTTTCTTTTCGGGTTGGAAAATTGAGCTTTTTTCAGGTAGGAATTAGTATAATAATTAGGAGTGCGAATCTTATTAAAAAAAAGGATTTTTATGCGTATTTATTTAAATAAGACATAATATGAAATACATGAGAACTATTAAATAAGGAAATGACAAATAGTAAAATAAAATTTCGAAAATTTCTTATAGCGATACGCTTAAGGGGATACGTGAAAAACAAAAACAATAGTAATATTTATTTAATCATCAACTCAAAGATATAATAATCAACTTATAGATAACTTATTTCGAAATAATCATATTAAACTCTTCAAATAATCATTATCAATTTTAACTTAAATTATTAAGAAGTGTATCAAAAATGGAGGAACTAGCTGGACAGCAGAACTGCAAACAGCAATCTGAAAAAAAATAGTTGTTTTAGTGAAAAGAATGTTTGAGTTGGATCGACCACAAAAACCGTCTGATTACTAGGCTACTATAAATCACTAAAGCATCACTGTATAAACAATTAATAAATAAATTCATATCTACACTAATATTATAAATCTGAAGAGTTAAATCTCAGGAACACACAGGCTGATTGTCCATTTATCGAAGAGGGCTATAGCCTATAGGCTATATAGTTATATACCTTCAGGCTAGTAGGTACTTATAGAAGTGGAGCAATATATAAAATGTAATAAGTAAATTTAATTATAAAAAGAGTAAAGACATAAACATTTAAGTATCTATTTCTTAACTTTGATGTTTATTTACGTCACAGTCATGTAAATTCTAAGGACATTAAAAACATACAAACGATAGTTACTAAATATTTAATGAAGATATTCCGTAAATGAAAAGTTGAGTTAGGTTGAGCATAATGAATATTTAAAATATAATTAGTCATCGTATACATCCTACTTTATATAATGCTATGCTATCTGCATGCCAAATTTCAGTCCGATCTTGATAAATTTGATAATATTTACAGCACGCGGGCGAAGCTGAGGGCGGAAAGCTATATAATATGAAAAGACTTACATAAAACTTCTTCCTTCTGAAGTGGATTCATTCCGTTTTCTTGTCTTTCATAACTATTGACTGATCTAATTTACGGCAATCTATAAGAAAAAAATATGTTAGTATGATCCACAGGTAGGTAGGTATGATCTATTTTAAAATAAAACCAGCTAATATGATATATTTAAGGAGACAAATATTTAAAACCTGTTATGTTTGGTTGCGGAAAAATAAGATTTCCTTCTCCTATAAAATCAGCAAATATATAAAGTAACAGGCAGAACCTATTGTTAAATATATTATGTAGATTTATTTGCGTATAATTATTATTACGTTCATTCAGAATGTTATTACAGTTAGTAGCTTGCAGTCAAGCGATTAGCTGTAATTAGCGCACAATAATAATTACAGGAATTTAATGTTTTTGGATATATATAATGTTTTTTTTTAATAAAATAAAGTTTATTTGGCTCAAAATACACAGATAAGATTATAAGTTTAAACAATCAAATGATGCCAGGTTAAAACTCTTTTATTTAAGAAGGTGATTCGTCTCTTGCGCGCTAGCTCATAGATATTGAAGAATGTGCTTTACAATTTGCATGCATGATGCAATACATATTATTATATTATGCAATGTTTAATTTTGAACTTACCTTCTAACAATTGATCCACTTCTTTCTCGTAAACTCTGGCCACCCCACTCATTAAAATTGAGGAGGTGTTTACTGATACTTGTCTTAAAGATAAAATTTTTGACCTGAAAAATCAAAATTTGGTTAAAAATAACGTAAAATTTTATTCGAGCAAAGTGGTTGCTGAATGGGGTGAAATTCTTTGATTAAAATCATGTGCAGGTTAAACATTAAATTAAAAGTTAAAACTATTGGTAAAAAATTTATAAATGCTTTTTTTTTACAATTTTCTTCAAATATCTATACTATATCTCCCACCAATCGCGGCGCTGGCGGTACCACGTGACGGGCTTAAAACTAGCACCATCAGCCATCTAGCGACTTCACGGGGAAAAAGGCGATGTACTCTCTCATAATGGACAACGGACGTCAAACGGAACACATAATATCATCTATACATCCATCCATACTTACAAACTTTCTCGGTTATATTAGTATGATGATAAAACAATGTATTTAACTTACGTGACTCTTTCATAGTCGACATTTTGATCTTTATCAATGAATATTTGATAGCGGCCCGCCACCCAAACTTTTTTTAAATCATTATCGATTGGCATTGCTATTAAAATATATTGTAATTATTATAATGATTATAAAAGATGTTGTAATTATAATAAATTTTAATTTTGAATTCAACGCAAAACGTTCTTGTTTTTTACTACACTTCGTCTGATTGGAATTTGGAACAAAAATTACAGATTAAAAATAAAATCTGTTTGAACCAGCACATTTTTTTTTTCTCAAACGTTCTTGTAGGTTTTTAATTTCAAATTAAATATGTAATAATAAAACAAAATACTTAATTTTTTATTTTATAAATATCTGGAATAAATATATTTTATAAACTTAAATGAATCCATTTTACAAAATTATTTTTTTTATTCCGAAAATAATTTTTTGAATTCGGAATATTTTGAAAATGGAATTTTACACACAAATGTATTTTTCTTTCGTACCTACTTCGTAAGTAGGTATTACCCAATAGTATTACTGTTGTATTACCCTATATACAGTACTAGCTTACCGCCCGTGGCTTCGCCCGCTTTGTCTAAAAACTAATAAATTATGTATATACTAAAACCTTCCTCTTGAATCACTCTATCTACTAAAAAACCGCATCAAATCGGTTGCGTAGTATTAAAGATTTAAGCATACAAAGGGACATAGGGACAAAGAAAGCGACTTTGTTTTATACTATGTAGTGATTACTAGTAACACATAAACTTATAATTTTCTTCTAGATGCTTATACAAACTAGCATTTTGTTTTGGTAGGTAACAGGTGTGTAGCTCCCGCTCTTACGCCGTATCAATAATTATAGGTACGAAGCCCTCTAACATCTGTATATTATAGAAACTACGTTTACAATTATTATTATAACGCGCTTCGCGGTTTCACCCGCGTGGCTCCACTCCTGTTGATCTTACGTAATGGTGATAGTATAGCCTATACTCTATATAATAGCCGTCCTCGATAAATGGGCTATCTCACACCGAAAGAATTTTTCAAATCGGACAAGTAGTTCCTGAGATTAGCTATCTTTATAATATTAGTATAGATGTTAGTAACAATTTTACTTGATATATAACGTATTTTTGGTATTTCGAGAATGATATATTATAACACACCTATGCACAAAATATATATTTAACACTTAATACCTATCTATAAAGTTATACTAACAAAAATCAGGTAATATTTTAATTTTTAAGAAGGTATGTGTGTGTAATGTGTATCTCATTTTCGGCTTAAACTTATGTCTAACTAGCTCATCGCCCGCGGCTTCGCCCGCTCTGTCTCAAACCGAATAAATTATATACCTACTAAAACCTTCCTATTGAATCACTCTACCTATTAAAAAAAACTGCGTCAAAATCCGTTGCGTAGTTTTAAAGATTTAAGAATAGGTACAAAGGGACATAGGGACAGAGAAAGCGACTTTGTTTTATACCATGTAGTGATTATTGTGGCCCTAAATTATTTCAGTCTCTCAATTCCGTCTTATCCATTCTAAGGTTAGATCTTAGGCAAATTTTAATCATACCACTTGATAAAGTTGTTCCTCTACAGCTATACATATATCATCAATAGCAAGATAGATCGATAGAAAGCTCGTAGAACCCTTGATATCATGCTCATATCAGGCTCAAGGTGGGGCAACAATAAAAAATAATATTATGTAACTAGCAACTGTATGTACCCAAAATCATATCCAGGTCTTTAAGGCATTTGCGATGGCACTTGCGATGGCATTAGCGATGGCATTTGCGATGGCATTTGCGATGGCATTTGCGATGGCATTTGCGATGGCATTTGCGATGGCATTCGCAATGGCATTCGCGATGGCATTCGCGATGGCATGTATTGGCATGATTAGGCGTAGAAAAGTCTTATACCGATATTTCTGAAACTATCCACTTTAGGGAAAAAGTTCCTGCGATTTTTTTAGGAAGTAAAATTTCGCATCTTCTTTAGATGCGAAATTCAAGGTAAACCTTGAAAACTTTTTTATAACACTTACTTTATTCTGTTTAATATTTTTTGAAACTTTTTTCAAAAAATATTCTGACTGAAAAAAAAGTGTAAAGTAAAAAGTATCAGTGAGTTGTAGAACGTGTAACACAACAAAAGTGAAATTGGATTTGATAGTGGGCTAACTAATTACTGTACTACACTGATTTTTCTTCATTTCACAGTTCAAAGTGAAATGAAGAGTAACAAGCCTCAGCTATTTTCTTTTTTCGTGTGTAATTCGTTATTCGAATTATTCTTATTCAAAACACCTTATTGTTCATCTACCACACCACGAAATAGATCCAAAAATGTGTCCCTATCTTCAGCCGTTTGTGGCTGGGCGTATGACAATTTGTTAGTCCATTGAGGTAAATAATACTAATTTAAAAGGTCGCATTTTCTGTGTCGACTGTCAACTTTCGAGAATCGAGTGTGAATTTTCTTACGGATATTAAGCTTAGTAGTTAGTACCTAGATAATTCAATTTTTAGATTTCTTTAGTTACCTTCCAGGTCAAGCCAGGGTGGGGCAAGCGCCCCACCCTGCCCCACCGTGGCTACGCCCATGCTTGATATAGGTGCAAAAGGGAGAAATTGCACTCAAATCACTTCTAGGATTAAACGTTGATTTAAGCTGAAGCTATATACACAACAAAGTCAAAGTTTGTATGTGTCAGTGCAAAATAGTAGGCTTTGAGCTAGTTAACCATTAACGAATTCTGATCACTACTTCTACTGTATTGTCCATATCTTCATGTCTTTTTTAATCGCCTCATACTTCAAAACGTCATGTTTTGACTAAGGTCGTATTCAGAAAGAAAGCTGGAAACTTATAAGCGCTTACCGGTGCTTGACAGTGCTTCCACCAAGTTTCCAGCTTTCTTCTGCATACGCCCTTACTTTCACGTCACAGCAGAAGAATCGATTTAAGAATTTAACCATAACGATAATGGTCAACGAATGGTCGGTGAATGACGTCAGCAACTTTTTATCCAGACACCACACAAACTGAGCAGCGAAGCTCAATGTTAATATACAATATATTATTCCTTAAGTAGTAAATACCACACTGAAGCACAACCAATTAGTGATCGCAAATAAAGATTATTATATTCATTATCTCCTTATAATATGTGACATTGCCGAGAACCCACAACGTATAGTCTTGTTCCACTCATTTAATATTATAACCTAAATATTGTTCAACACACATTCTATCAAAGGGAAAGCTTAACATGGGCTTAACATTAATCAAACACGTGATTCATATAATTAACCGCTAAAATGTCGTTTACCCTTACAATGTTATTACTTATCTGTTACCATACAAGTAAATAAGCTTATGTCACGCTATGAGCGAATAAACAATTTTGCCAAAATTTGCTTAATCCACGCTCTTCCATTAGCATTTATATGCAAATATAAGCATTATGAACGGCGAAAGAATTGTAAAATTGATGAAATAGGATTTGATATCGCTGCTGCGTTAAATAGTGTAATTTACCTAAATTAGTCATGCCATTCACCACTGAATAAATACTAAAAATTTTACATCATAAACATCTTTAATTTTAAATAAAATATTAAGGCATGATATTATGACCTCTTGTTTATAATAATTGATCGTTAGCTAGTACAAAATTCAACAATAGATTTTAGGAGAGTAATTTATGCAGAAACTTTTGCACCGCGACGTTACTACCTTAATTTTCCTTTAACTTCCACTTTCCTCTTAGAATGTGATAAAAAATATATATTATACTAGCTTTCCGCCTGCGACTTCGCCCGCGTTTTCAAAGAAAAACCGGCATAGTTCCCGTTCCCGTGGGATTTCCGGGATAAAACCTAGCCTATGTTACTCGTGGATAATGTAGCTTTCGAATGGTGAAAGAATTTTTAAAATCGGTCCAGTAGTTTATGAGCCTATTCATTACAATCAAACAATCAAACAAACAAAGTTTTCCTCTTTATAATATTAGTGTAGAAAAATACACGTTGTATATGCCTACTAATAACAAAATAAAATAAATAAAACATCCTTCATAAATACGTTCTTACACCTCTCAACACAATTAAGTATCCAGTAAACACAGACACACACCAAACACATAAAGTAGGTATGTTAAACCATTATTTCCCTAACCTTGCATTCAATACACAGAGATAACCCACAATTTGTTGCTCCTATACAACACCCTTCATAAACAGGATAAACGATATACATATTATGAATAATAGTAAAAGCTTTACATTTCTTCTAACAATAGCATTTGACGCGTGCTTCGAATGTATCACGATGTAATTCTTTTTTAATCTGTGCTTAATCGATAGTCTGTAGTCTATGGTGAAAGCAAACACCCTTCAAACACCTCACATTTAAGTTGACGTTTATGAATCATTGCTTACTTACCTATATCCGTAAAAAAAATATATTGTGGTAGTAACACGACAATTTTTCTAAAATAATTTATCACAATTATATTGAGATATTGATTACAATACATATAAAGCGTACAAAAATGCGTTTATGAGGACTCTTCATGTTTTCTAAAGATAGCAGACAAATAAATAAAGATACTGCAGTAATAATTAATATTTAAGTATATAAAGTAAGCCTCGAACAGCGTCCTCAAATTAACGTTGATTATGTAGACAAAACATTTTCGATAAGAGAAATGTCAAACTTAAAATAATGCTAATAAATCTAAATAAATACAAAATTACACATAACAAGTTTTTTAAACGTAGATAAAATAATACAGCAACGGTTTTGAAAGTGTAGAGTATGGTTATGATGTGGTATTACTGGTTAGGGAGCCAGGTGCAAATTTGGTTCATTATTTCCTCTCAAGAGATAATTCGTCAGACGCATGAGAGTATAGTATTATAAAGCCTCGTGAACGTCAGCTGGCGCTCGATTGGGGGGGTGAGCGGTTGTAGCCTCCCACGCACATAGGAAAAAAAATACATTCATTCATTCATTTCCTCTCAGCTAAAAATTTGTCAAATTGTAGCTAACCCAATATCTCAACGAAAAAAAATAGTCAGCTGGTTACAACATGGTGTATTATACGTCAGCTGGTGTCTCGAACATGAAAGTTAAATTTAAAGAAAAATTTATTTTCCGTTATTTCCTCTCAAACAAAAATTTACCTGATGATAGCTTATATGTAACTGTGGATAAATATATATGTCAGCTGGCTGTATCTTGGTGGAAAAACCGTCAGCTGATACGGGAGGCTACAACCGCTCTTCCCCCCAACCGAGCTCCAGCTGACGTTCACGAGGCTTCATAATACTATACTTTGATGCATTTTACTAATTACCGCTTGAGAGGAACTTGGTCATAAAATCTGCTGCTGGCTCCCGGACCATACGATTTCACAATTTGAACATAATTAACAGTAAAAAAGATGACCCTGGCCACAATAAGTGTCGTTTTACATTACATAAAGAATGCTGATACAATAGGTATACAAATAATCGAATTAATCACATTTGGAAGCAAACCAACGCTCTCGACCATGATTTTATTTCATATTGCGAAAGAACAAACGATACCTATATCTAATTAAGAATCTTCTCTATAACATTGACTAAAATATATATATTTTTTCACAATCGAAGCTAATAAAACAAATTCTAATTTGAAGGGTGTTGGCGCCCTTTGAATTTGTCTTGAGCGTCCAAGGTGGAATATTCTAATTTATAAGAAAAACGATCGGCTGATTGCTGATCGAGCCTATTAAATTACGGAGCCAATAAATAACATTCCTCTATAACATTCGTTGGTGAATGCGATAGTAATTGCCGTTTCGTAACATCTTCAAATAGGTACAAGTTCATGCATCCATGTTTCTCTTGACCGTGAATGCGTTGATTTTATCTAAATTATTATAAGGGGCATTGTGAAAGAAATTACAAATTTAATTATAAATCATCTGAAATAACAATTTTGAAATAAATTCCAGATTTTTGGGCTTTAGGTATACATACATTAGGATACTGACACCTATGACCTAAGTAAAATCCTACATATTTACATAAAAATATTAAAACCCCTTTATACGTATAAAACAGTCTCCCAACGGAACCTGAGTGTTAACAACAGCAAAATAAGTCGGTACCAATTTCAGTTCAACAAAATTGAATTCGCAAGAGAGATGCGGCCAAGATTTCAATGAAAACGCTTTATTAAATTCTATTACATGCCTTTAGAAGATAGTTTCGCTATTTACAACAGTCGCTTAGGTACACTGAGAAAAAAATTCAATAAAAAATATTAATAACTAAAAAAATTCATATAAATCCTAGGACAATTAAAGTTCTCTAACGGCTACAAACGAGTTTTACTTATTGCATTTACTGACGCCAAAAATCCAAGTTTAGTTGGAATAAAAATGCCTGTTTACTAATAACGAGTAAAGTTTATTAAGTGCAAGTAATCCAACATACTTTCTGTTAATATGTTTTTATTAAGGCCAATAACATAAATATTGGTTACACGTAATATATTTTTTATTCTTAGTACTTTTTTTCTTGGGTTTTACTACTCTTGTTACTTGTCTTAAGAATCTTGTGACTAGGATTCACAATTTAATGTGTGGAAATAATAACGCAGTGATGTTATAACCAGTATTTTTTTATAGGCCCTATTAAAATTTTGACTTGTAATTAATATCTTTTATTGAAATTCATTGAGGTGTGATATAATTTCTAGTATTCTGTTTAATAGTAATTAGTAACGTTACTATACTTATACCGCTAAATTTAAATACCCAAAAAAACTTTTGGAGGAGAATCTACACATGAATATGAACAAGTTTAACTATGGAACCGACTCCAAAAAGCGCGAAAAACAATCATGTTTTTTACTTAACATTTGTGCTTTTAGAGTCGGTCCTATAATTAAATTTGTTCATATTCATGTGCAGATTCTCCTCCAAAAGTTTTTTTGGGTATTTAAATTTAGCGGTTAAGTATAGTAACGTTACTAATTACTTTTACATATTGATGATTTCGATCAACTTTCTTTTTATTATACGAAGCTCTAATAACTAATGTAATTCATAACTTTATTGTTTTTTAAAATTGTTTATATAAGTAATAGAGAAAAAGTGTTCGAAATCTTCATTTGCAGATAGGTGGACATAATAAATAAAATTTGATATTTTCCTGAAACAACTTTATTCTAATTAACCAAAAAATAATCATTGACAACATAATTTTAAGTAATAAACTAAAAAATCCTGGGGATAGTATTTATGAGAACAAACAACTTGCTCAACCGATGCTGAATTTTTAGTTTTTAGGCAACAACACTGCCACCAGCCAAGTAGTTTGTATTCAGTCTCAATGCCGCTGTGGCCACCCACTTCTCTTCCACTAGGTGCTACGGCTCTAAGGAATTCCGCAGCCATGCGACTTTCTCCCTTGATTCTTCGTCGGATTCTGAAAGGAATCATTTATCATTTAAACTGAAAACAGCAATACCCGTAAAAGTAAACAAACTCGCTTTTCATTAAAATATACATTACCTGCTGATGCAGCTGGCAATCGTATTAATGGAGCTACATCAGAATTCGATGACGAAGATGATGTTCTTGTCAAGGAATGTGAACGGGCCCTCTCGATAATTCCACGACTACGCAACAGCTCTACCATCAATCGACGACTTCAAAGTTTTCAGAACCTAAAATAATAACACTGATTTGAATGATGACTAAAAGAAGACCATAAGTGTACATCATATCTACAGGGTGTAATCGTTAAGTGTGCACAGGCGATTGCATCAAAAATCTTTAAATTGATATCGAAAGTACTTAACCTAATGAGTAAAATGGCATTAATAATAACTTTTTTTAAAATAGAACGTGAAGTATCCGAAAAATTTACATTAAACACTCTCCTACATTTAGTATGAAATAGTGAACGGTTTTAGTTTACTGATCAACTGACTTATTTCATCGTTGGTTAAAATTCTGAGTGTTCCAGAATCCACTCTTCCATCTAGACAACGCAATATTCCAAATTACTTTAAGTATGAATAAGGTAATATTATGAACATTAATACATCGACTGTTCTGACAAAGAATAGTTTGGTACTGTGTTCTGGGGTGCAAAGAATAAATAAAACTATCTAGCTTCTAATTATCTACTTATGTAGTTTGATTAGGTACTTACCACGAAATTGGGTTACATACTCCTGCAATCCCCACCTCACTAGTTAATTGATCCTTGAGTATTCTCTTATTCGAGTCATTCAATTGTTTTTGCACTGCACAAATTATTTTCACTTGTGTGTTAAACACACGTGCGCTCACTGACGCTAAGCAAATGAGCAATTGAGCAGCAACGTCCCGGCCGCTCCGGCCGCCGCGCCGGCAGATCATAGTAGGCATGTATCTTGTTACTAGTAAACTTTACTAATTCCAATAAATGGTATATATAAACACTAATAGCCATAACTATAATGACAAATAATAGTTTACTTCTTGAGGGAAAAATAAAACTAGTTCTAATTACAAGTTCACGAATTATAGAAATAAGAAATGCCATATTAGATATTATAGTTTTTTGTAATCGGTCATTTTAGTAAAACTCTTTTATAATCATAACTAATCTGTACCTTTTGATATTAGTACAGTACCTACAAATTCAAGGAATATTTATTAATACATGTAAAATCCTACAATCCCAAGTAAAGAATATTAATTTCGACATTTAATAAAACCCGTTTATTGGTATTATATTACGAAATTAACAAACTGTACTTGAAATTAAATTTTTTGTAGTTTTCATTAAAAATACATAGGGATTGATAAAATTTGATAATAACGCAATTTAATAACATTGTTATTAATTACGCCGAAATTTTTTCTCTCAGTGTATTTGAAAATGCAATAGCACTTCTATTTTACAGTTTTACGTTCGAAAGATCGTTTTGTATGTGGTTCTAAGTTAAATACGGTAAAAAGCAAATAAATAAATCAACGCATAAAATAATTGTTAATATCGTGTAGAAATATTCTGATATTCGATTATAATTATAAAAATTACTAAAATATTCTCACAGAAGTGTTAACATTTTAGAACCTTGTATCAATTGAAGATACATTTACATATTACGTTTAATAAAAACCTCCTTGAAATAATTTCGTGTAAAAATGTTTCTGCAATTACAATTACATGAGAGTTGAACCTTGACCCGACATTCCCTGAGACATTACAGAAGATTTGTTAATTGCCCCGGAATTCTCAAATAATACACTATCAAGTTCACAAAATTTTGAAAAGAAAAATCTTCGGTAGGTCTCATATAATTATTGAAAACGACTTTTCATACAAAAACCCTCAGTACCTATAACATAAAGGATCCTCAGTTTAAGTTTTGTATACAAATTTACACTACTAAACTATATTTTAGTAAAGAAATCCAATGTCCAATAATCCAATTAGTATCGAAGCGATTTGCAACCTATCTACGTACAGAATAAATTGGCCTTGACTCATATCCTTTCTGTAACCTACAGAGATAATTACTTAGTAAATCCTAAGTGTCTTGACTTTATCTACTCAATGCTACAATCATGTAACAATTAGTGACGTTCGAAGAGCGAACAATTTCGCAAACATATAGATTACCTTTCACTTAAACCTAAATGCTCATCTGAGTTTACGATCGCTTATATAATTATGTATTACCAGATACTGCGTTTACCTGAATTCAATTGTATTACGATTTACTAATGTAATAAATAGACATCGGATTATATGCACTAACAAAATGCTAAAATATGCATGCAAATATGCACTAAAAAAGGCCGAAATATGCACTAAAAACGACTGATATGCCTAAAATATGCACAATACAAAATCAAAAAAACCTTTATTATTTTTATATATTTAAATCAAAGATTGTACAAAAACTAAAATTTTCTTGAAATTAAGTACCTATAGTTTTTGTGCCAATATACAATTAAGCATTTTTACTAAATTTTCGAGCGCAAATTTGTGACGTTTGTCACCCGCGAGCCCAGTGTTGCACCTTAGACCTTTCCGGGCTAAATCTAGCCCTTTTTTGGAATTCAACCCATGTTTTAAGTTTTTAGCCCCAAAAAGGTAATCTAGCCCTATTTTGAATAGCTCAAAATTTACTTAAAATGGAGCCCATTTTGTAATTTTTTGCCATTTTACCATGCCAAAATAGGGTTTGTTTACTCGCTGAGCGTTCTGATTGGCTAATAAAGGTTAGTCGACCAATCAAAACTCCCGCTACTTAACGAAATATGCACGATTGGGGAAAAAGGCTAAAATATGCACTAACGCCGTAATTAGAGAGTTTTATGCATTTGCATATGCAAATATGCAAATGCATATAATCCGATGTCTAGTAATAAATAATCACATTTTCTATACCCTACTACTTTTTGATCCTCTTCTAGCTCGGAGCAATTATCAAGCCTGGAGAAGTAACAATTAATTGAACAATAAAGCACTAGTTTGGCCTTTTTGGCTTATGGCAAAATGTCATGCGAAAAAAGAGGACAGATATATGTCAGTTCGACAGTTTGAAATGACATGTAGCCATTGAAATTTGTTTTAGTGACCAGTCTGGTCACTAACGCATGGTGATTTTAATTATTGTTTTTGAAGTGAAAAACGTGTTTTCTAGTTTCTTATGTTATTTTCTGAAAAGATAATTTACTAAAGATTACATGCCTTGTGTTGTTCACGGCTGTAAAAGCCGTAGTACTGGGAAATCGGATGAAGATTGGAATTTGTCTTTTCACAGGTTAGTGTTTTGATCAATTTTTTTGTTAATTGTATTATAAATAAGTTAATTTACGTTATTTTCATAATCATCTCTGTTTTATCTAACCGTAATCATTGAAATGAAATCATAATCAGCTTAATTTTTTGAAAAAATGCAAAATATAACTTCCATAGTGTTGTGCAATTATCGATACTTGAGTAGGTACGAAGTACTTCATTGATAATGACTGCTTTAGGTTAGGAGAAAAAAAAAGGTATTAAATAAATATAAGGTATTAAATAATATAAATATTAATGGATTTTATTGTTATATTTTGCAGGTTTCTGGCTTGAGAAAAATTCAAAGATGTTTGGGTTAAAGCAAAGGGAAAATTGGAAGCCTTCAAAACATTCTCGGCCTTGTTCAAATCATTTCGAATCAGACGGGAAGAAACGTAAAGTGCTTTGCAGAGATGCTGTGCCACAAGTTTAAGGTGGCATCTATTTTAAATAATAAATATTGAAATTTGTTAATTAAGAATCGAAATAAAATGTTGTTAAAAAAATTTTTTAAATTTTATTTGTTTTATTTGAAGCAATTTATTTAAAACTTTTACCAATTTTTTCCTGTGAGAATGAGTTATTTTCCCGCGGTAAATTGTAGCCTATATGTTATTCTGATGTTTAATCTATAATATACTAGCGACCCGCCCCGGCTTCGCACGGGTGCAATGCTGAAACTAAATACACTACAGAAAAATTGTGAACGTTGTATAGGTATAAACATATAGCGGCCCGCTCCGGCCTCCGGCATCGCACGGGTATAAAATACATAGCCGGGCGGCCGCAAACGCTACGTCCTGCAATTTTTAAATCTGTAATATCTTCGAAAATATTCACTTAAATCATACGGTGTAAAGGGCCATATAGATTTATATTAAATGAACAATGTATCCATGGTATTTAATTGGTTAAGGATTAATGCTGTATTGGTTAAAATCGCTTCGAAAATTAGCCATTATTTGTCGTAAAAAGTAAATGACAAAAAAAGTTATTGCGGGTTATCCATAAGAGATAGACATATACCATCGCGGACTTTTCTGTAGACCTTTTCAATGTGTATAATACTTAGTACATTATTTTGATAAAACTCGTAGGGTTCAGCCTGCGTTTGCAATGTAAGCGGAATAAATGTAATTTTTTACGACATCACATTAGAAACCTCAAAAATAACATTACTTCTCCACTACTTAATGGATCTTATTATACATATAAACCTTCCTCTTGAATCACTCTATCTATTAAAAAAAACCGCATCAAAATCCGTTGCGTAGTTTCAAAGATTTAAGCGTACAAAGGGACATAGGGACATAGGGACATAGGGACAGGGAAAGCGACTTTGTTTTATACTATGTAGTGATAATATGTATAATTGTAAAGTTCCATAAAAACTCATTCAGTAGTTTTTACGTGAAAGAATATCAAATGTCCATTCTTATATATTTTTGCTTTTATAATATTAGTAGGAAAATATGTATAATTGTAAAGTTCCATAAAAACTCATTCAGTAGTTTTTACGTGAAAGAATATCAAATGTCCATTCTTATATATTATTTTGCTTTTATAATATTAGTAGGATACGATTATTGATTTGTAAAAAGATCAACCAGGTGGAAGTCAGATTCGCGCACGAAGGTTCCGTATAATAATTCTATGAATGAATCTATGAAAACAGGAAAAAAATACATACCTTTTTACGAAACCATAAAAAACAACCTAAACCGAAATACCTAATAATATTTTTATATAAATACCACTACCATACAATGCAATACGCATCGTAAATGAATAATTCCAAATTAAACGAATCTTAAAATTTGGAATTACCTATCCATAATTCAAAATTAAAAGAATCTTAAATTATCTTCAAGCAATTTTATAACTTAATTTTTTTATTTATCGATATTTTAGTATTCGATAAAGTGGCAAGCACTACCTTTTTAGAACAAAAAGTGGCTACATGTGGATTTGAATGCCAAGCCGATAACAGTGTGTTGTCTCTTTCTATCGCATTAATTAGGGTATTGAATAAAAGAGAGCCACTATATAAGAAACGTTCAATTAATTGTTACTTCTCCAGGCTTGTTAATTGCTCCGAGTCTTCTAGTGTCTACTAAAGATACTTGAACTACTATGTATAAAGATGTAAGATATATAATATCTGTGTGAATGCCCAATTTTCGTATTCGAGTCAAGACGCTTTTTACATTGTCTTTAAATTATACTAGGTAACTATTTATTAAGTTTTTTTACAATAACTACATTTAATTTAATAATAAATCGAATAAACTCTGGAACAGTGCTTATCTTAATAGCAATGATTCCCTTTTACGAAACTATACTCCCGCGTAATGATTTCCTTATAAGATTTGTGAGCGTTTTATTTATGTGTAATTTTTAAACATTTCTTAATATGTTCTTAGATTCGTTTGCATCAGATCATTGCATCAGCACAATAAAGTTATTGTACCGCACTGAAGGTTGAGCTAGAATCTAGATTTCTGATCATTTGCGATACGTCTACCTCTCTAATGTGTCTGAAAGTAGATTATTAACTTTTAAAACTCTCCTGGGCATCGTCTATTACGTGAAGTTTGGTTACCATTCTGTTAATGTTTCTTGTACTGTGTCGTATTTTATTTTATTATTATTTTATTTTTATCATCATGTTGATACAATTTATATTATTATCTTAATAAATTATTGTGAAAAGCAAATTAAATAGTACCTATCTATCTAGGTATATACAAATTTTAACACTTGGACACAGAGTACTTAATAGTAGCTAACGCTAGTGACTTGGATAAGATTTTCAATATAATGCCATCAACTCTTACATTGATTTATTTTATCCGTTCACAGTAAGTCAAAAGTCCCTTTAAACAGTGCGTTTCATAGTTTCGTCTCAAAAGTTTCGGCACGCTCGCTCGCCGTATCTTAAACTAACTAAAAATGTTTTGCGTCTATTATTTTTCTTTCCGATGCAATGTCAATAGTTTTGAAATAACTCGATAAATTATTGATGTATTTTAGAGTCCATTGAAAAGTTACATTTGGGGTTGCGTTTTTTAGAGGACGCAATTTTATTTTTGTGATGTGTAGGGGGGGTCAGTGTGAAGCTAAAATCAAGTTTGTAGGGTCGCCATCCTTGTCCCACGGCCGCCATCTTGAAAATTATATACCATAGTATATTAGTGTAAACGGTATGTGAACAAAGACTCGAACCGAAGTGTCTTTAAACAAACAGTGATTGAAAAGGAATTATTTAACAGAAACTTGCTTTAGTTCCCCTTTTGTTTCACTGGGGAATAAATGAGTCGTTAAATGCTAAAGTTCTGTGAAGTTAGACTTGCGTGTATAACGATAAAAATGCTAAGCTTTATATCTAGATTCATCCGGTTCATTTAAATATATATTATTAGCTAAATTATACTAACCACTTACCCCGGCTCTACAATGAATAAAAAGAATAGAATAAAAGGTTGGGGAAATACATGTTTCCAAATCAGTTTGGTAGTTTCTAAGTTATTCTATTACAAACTAACAAAATGATATTAAGCTCAATTTAATTAAAAAACTTATAATTAAAAAAACAAAAAAGTTGTACTTCTAAACATTATAGTTCTTGTAGTACCTAATTATTAGTGTCCTTTACCTGCCATATTTTCATGAGTATTGATTATAGATTTTACATCCTTCGCTCCACAAAAATTTACGAGATAATACATTGTGTGCTTAATGATGATTGATGTTAATCATAAAACCCGCCGCCAATCAAACAGAGTGTTGTAATGAACGTTTTTACGGGCCAATTTATTGGGCTACGGGAGCAATAGTTAATATAAAGACTTATATATCTTATAATGTCATGTTGTGGGTTGTGGGTTATCACGTTCGCTGCGGCACAGATATATCTGTACTTTCCATTACTGCGTTACGGGTCGTTTTAAACCTTGTCCTATACCAGAGATTGTGGTGGCACGAGGCATATTAAACCCCACCGCCCGTAGGAGACCAAAATCCTTTTTTTGGCGCCAAATAAGACAAAGTGTGCGGCTTTTGTCGTGATTATTATTAACAATGAGTTCATTAACCTAAATCTACCGCCGCCCGTGGTTAGATTAGTTAGTTTAGATTCTATGGGTAAAATAAAATGTGGGGTCTGATGTACCCCATACCGCACTGAACAATAGCAGTTTTTCATATAATTTAGTGATGGGAAAAGAAATATCGATTTTATTTAATTGTATTTATTTATCAAACTTATGGATGTTTTTTATTAAAACAGGCCAAACCAGAATATTGTTTGCAACCAGTGCATTCTGTGAGAATTTCCTTTACTTTTTTTGTCGGCCTCACGACTTGTTAAGAAGATGCGGAGTTTTTCGTAACATCCTACACATCTCCTCTTCTTTGATCCCTTTAAGAGATGATGTGCCTTGTTTGTTGGCTTGTTGACTTGGGCAAGAGTTAAATTTTGATGAGCCATACACCGATTGCCGGGTGTTTTGGATTTGCCGCTAGTTGATTCAATGAACAAACACACTAATAGTAATCATGATTATCAACCTATTTGAAGAAAGTTACTCAACATGTCACATTCACGTTTCTATTAACGATATTTATTATAACGAGTAGTTTGAAAATTAGGTACCTGTATCCACATTCAAGTCCTTCTTTGTAAAAGCTTCAATAAGTTGTTCCACAAATAGTCTCGAATGCGTTGCACAACACTAACCGCGTGAAGCTAGCTTAGGGTGCGGTACGAGGTGCGCGGTGGTACGAGGTGTTCGCAACCTCGTTCCGCACTGTGTTAGAATTTTTATTTGTTCAGTGCGGCACGAGGTCTAAGAAACCCGGTATTAAGGTCGGTATACCATTGAACTAGGAATCTATAGCACATCTCAGATATATAGATATCACTTTCCTACACTGAACCAGATGGAAGTTATGCCTCCCGCACGACAGAGAAGTTTAAGTTTTTTCCTACCGCTATAACGACGAGACACGGACAGGGTGTTTCAAGCCCTGTTTCGCAGCGAACGTGTTATGATTGTCATTTTCATCATCAGCTTCATATTATGTTCCCACGGCTGGGACATGGGCTTCCCTTAAGGGGTGATTATCAATTTTAAAGGTGTTAATTAAACATTAATTTCTATGTGATTTATCTGATGACTCGTAATCTTTTCCCTCTTAATTTTATATTCATATGAAATTAAATGTACCTAGTCCACATATCACAGGACTTCACTCTTTACATCGGACAATTCTCCACTTCAAAAATAGGCTTATTTTTTTAACAGAATCTGGACCATACAAATTGTGAGTCATGGATGATATTAAATGCCTGAAAATCATGGGTATAATGAGAATTATACCTAAAAAAGAATGGTTGCTTTATGTGGCGCCAACTTTCGCAAGTTTTTCATCCTTTTTCTATTTATACCACAACCCCTTCAAATTCCCTTCGTTAACGATGGATTTGAGATATTATATTATTCCGGGAAAAGCACACAATATATACTTTCAATATACCCAAAAACCATTGCGCTTTTTAGCTAATAAACCACATATTCATTGCGGAAAAAATACAATAATTTCTTAATCGATATCATTTGTGTTGCGTGAAATATCAAAGCAATCGATACGATTGGTTCTAAACCTATTGCATAAACTTAATAGCTTCTCTATTCTTACAAAGACTTGATTTTCCTTATTTATTCAAATAATTGCATCCGATTGAGTTGTATTCAAATTGGATAATAATACTCATCTATTATTCTGCAAATTGTCCAGGCGGCCAATAAAATCAATTCTTTGTGATCGAAACGGAGGCTTTTCTGAACGAATTAGCGCAATTATGTAAAGCATTATGGAATTATTATGCCGGTCATTTTCGGTTTAAAGAACTTTATTCATCTCATAAACAAGAACAATACAATAATATGATCTTTTACACAATAACAATTTTTAACCGACTTCAAAAAAAAGGAGGAGGTTATCAATTCGGCCGGTATGTTTTTTTTTATGTATGTACACCGATTACTCCGAGGTTTCTGAAGCGATTTACGTGATTCTTTTTTTGTTCGATGCGGGATGGTGTCGAATTGGTCCCATAAAAATTTTATTCGGATAGGCCCAGTAGTTTTTATTTTATGAGCATTTTTGTCTGTATTTGTAAATGTTGCAAGTGCAAGTTTGAAGTCGGTTGTTTTTAACGCAGTTATCACTTGTGCAGTTAGTATAACACATTAATCAGCTATCGAAATTAGTTATTTTGAGTTCTATACTTGTGTGTAATGGATCACTTATAATAATCATTAGGGTTTAAAATATTTATTTTAATTCAACTGTGACGATATTTTTTTAATTAATAAAAACTTCGTTTATATCCTTACAAGAATTGTTACTAAATAAACCAGTTACACTACTGTGTTAAAATAAACTGTGATTTCCCAACAAATGTTACAACAACATGTTACAGTGAAAATATAAAAGAGCAGTAACCGCCATCTTTGAACTGTAAAAGTATTTTATTTACCGCAAAAATCCAATTTCTTCAAACTAAAAGGACGTCCGAAAATGCAATACAGTTGGAGATTTTAAAACGTATTTTGCCACGAATTATTATATACTTGAAGGTAACAATAAATTGTTCTGTCCACCTGTATCGTGTGAGAGAAGAAAGCTTTGGCAGCGTCTTTTGATATTATCCTGGAACTTTTGGAACTCTGCGGAAATTCCCACTATTTCAAGATACGTATTTTTCTTATATTTATGTCTGAAATCTAAGAGACCATCTCTTTGTTCTAGCTTAGTGTGATAACTCAAATTTAGTTTTATAGTGCATTCGGTTATTACTTTAAGAACGATACTATAGGAACGATATAACTTCTACAGAACTTTATTATCACCTATGATGTCTACTGTATAATCACAGTATTACCATTATTTCCTACAGTAGTGCGACGAATGTACTTGTGCAGAGAAACGGAGGGGAACTGGCGGGGGTCGGGCGACGCGGGCCGCGTAAAGCAAACACGCTTAGTTTGCTTTACCTAGCGCGAAAGGATGACGCAGTCGTATTTTTTGTGTAATAATTTTATTATACATAGGTACCTACTTACATATTCTATTATGGCGCGCACAAACTGTTCCGTTTACGGATGTAAATCTACATTGAAATCCCAGAAGGAAACAATATTTCAGAAAGATTGTATTAATTGTATCTGTTGAATTAAAATCAAAGCTATGTATATATGTTGTCCTCATTATTTTCTAATCAGATTGTACATCCCAATGCGAATGCATTACTTAGTGAAATGTTATACAATAAGAACATCCAAAAATAAAGTGTCCACGTAAATAATATTTAGCAGTGCAATATCTGTAATTATATATTTATGAACAAATAATTATATCAGATTTAATAATCGCAATTATTTTGAATGTACATATGAATAAAGATTTCATCATAATATTAATAATCACAATTGTTTTAATTCCCATTTGTTGCAACCCTAGCGTATTTTCGTGTGGCAGAGTCATTACCTATGCTGGCGGCGGCATCGCGCGACATCAAAGGCGATTCCTTACTGTAGGAAATAATGGTAATACTGTGGTATAATATAATATAATATTATTATTCTGTAATATTGTACTATCCACCAGTTAGTTCCAAGCACACCCTGAAAACAAAAGTATGCAACTACTATAAATTATTGTATTAAACCTCTATTATAATAAGCTCATAAATAAACAATACGCAGTTTTATATTTAAAACTGCTATTGCAGTTCGCGTTTTATTTATTCCCATTTCAATTTGTACGTGCGTGGGTTTACCACACGTTGCCATCCGACTTATAATTATAAAATTTATACAAATATGTATTATAAAGCAGAAGAGTTTGTTTGTTTATTTAAACGCGTTAATCTCAGGAACTACTGGTCCGATTTAAAAAATTCTTTCGGTGTTAGATAGCCCATTTATCGAGTAAGCTAAGTACGCTAAGACCAACAGGAGCAGAGTCACACGGGTGAAACCGCGAAGACAATAAATACATAATATATCAATTTTAAAACTACAACAAAAATTTGTCGTTGCTCTCGATATTTATCATACCAAAATACGACCGCAGTATTCCAGCAAGCTATATAATTCGATAAACTTACTAAACGACTGGTGGTTTCGATTATCAGCCTAGGAAAACGTTTTGCATTTCCTAAATATATGAGACTAGCTGTGCCCCGCGGTTTTACCCGCATTGATCTCCTCTTTTTGATCCTCGTTTTAGCGTAATGATTTAATAATATAGCCTATAGCCTTCCTCGATAAAAAAATACCGAAAGAATTTTTCAAATCGGATCAATAGTTCCTGAGATTAGAGCGTTCAAACAAACAAACTCTTCAGATTTATAATATTAAGTATAAATAATCATTTAGTGCAAGCTCTTTACACGGAATATCCACGAATATTATATGTAACAAACCTTGATAAAGTTGGGTGTAATGGTATTACTTCGGGGATCATTTAGTGAGCAAATATTTTTTGCCCTTGGAAGAGAATCGGTCAATAGACCGGGAACAAAATATCATAGGTTGTTTATTACATTGTATTAAATCATAAATAGAATTTAGCAAAAAAAATAATAAATATGTAACTTGTTTTGTCTTTTAACAATTTAATTTTCTAATTATGGAAAAATGTTTAATTTGGACAATGATAATTTCTGGTCGCTTTAAACATTACGAAGTGACTCTATGTATTATTAAACTTAAGTATAACCAATTATCATAAAAAATAACAAAAAACGCTTAGCCAAAGTTAAGTTCCATTGTCATGTTCTCCACTATAAAATATACTATGTTAAAAAACTAAAAACGATATCATATCTTTTTCCCTGGTCGATTTTCGATAAAAACATGTTTTCATGCAACGCTACTTTGTTCAACTTTTTTATCCGTCTACTTAACTTCAAATCCCGGATATATATTTTGCTACAATTCGCACTTGTCTCATATAAAAATGTTAATAAATCTCTTAACACACTTATCTAAGACTGAAAGGAGCTATTCCCTGATACAGAATATCCAAACCTGGATTACAGGCTCAAGGTGGAGAGAGCATTGTTTTCCTACGAAGGGTTGTACACAAGTTATCTTGATATATAACTTTACTTGTTAACAAGACAAAGGAAACTTATTTATCTCGAAGATAAGGGAATCCTATTGGTTCTGTTGTGTATAGAACTGTTTATAAGAAAAATACGTAGGTTCTACACAACTACGGGATATTGTTTATCGTCTGAAATGAAACGACGTTTGAAGTAGGTATAGACATGTCCTTAGGACAATTTTTGATCAAAAAAACTTTATATAATACTTACTTACCGTCATAAGTCTGGCTACAAACTATTATAGTTAATTTTATTACTCTGTAACTCTAAATCGCTTTCCTTTATTCAGTGCAGTAATATTTTTTTACATGAGTAGATAGATTATACGTTTTTACCTGGGCACCACGCAAGCGAAACCACAAGCTCAATTGAGTCACAGAATAGAATATTATGAAGCATGATATGTCCCCAGGAGAGATAAACAAAAGGAAAGTATATATAGTGCACCGAACTTTCCTTGTTTCTATATAATCTTATAATAAATTTACTAAGGGAAAGGATACATAAGAAAGCTTACCATCAACTCCGACGACAAAATATTTTCCTTATAAGACAATACAATGTTAGATATACCTAGATATACATATTTTTGTACATCTTTTAGACAATTGCATAAAAAATACTTTCGTTATTAACTTTCAAATTCAATTGAGAGAGATATTAGCTCATGATCAGTTTTGGCAATTTTTTTATATTAATAATAATTTATGTGTTTATAAACAGGATATTTATCTCACAAAATTCACAGGATAAAGTATGTAAAGGCATTGAACAACTTTTTATTCAAAGGCATGAACGTGAATAGTGAAGTTCAGCGTAAATTGCGAACTTTTGTTAGCATTTCACGGCTTGTAGCGGTCACGAGGAAGTCTCTGAGAGTTTACACAGAGATATTTATTCCACACCGTTACAGATTTTATTAAAAACAACATGCGCTGCTAATTCATGTGTCGCTGTTCTCTATATTTTTCTCTTACTTCGTTATTTTGCCTTTTTTATATTGCTTATATTATGCTTTGGAAAGATTTCATAAAATTGCTTGAGAACAGTGTTAATATTTCTGTTTTAAAACTATTGCGATTAGAAACGATCGATTTGTGTTAACTAGACACTAGTAAATATGTATCGTCGCTTTCGCATTCCAAATATTAATAGGATGTTAAAACGAAATTAGACGCGCTCAAGCTATATTAAGCATAAGCTTGTTTTAGTGAAAGTATTCTGTTAACATCAGTAATCCTCGCTAAGCGTGCTTTAATGTTTTAAAACTAGATTAGCGTTAAACGTTTCGTGAACGCCAACGTAATAGATGTTTACTGCAAGTTTAAAATCAATATAAGACGCTTTTAGATAATAGAAACTCTTAAGATTGAAACCACTTAAAGCCCGGATTCAAAGTTCAAAATTAAATAGAACTTTAAGTGTTAGTTCGGTACAAAACTCTAGCAGTTGTTTTTAATTAGCAATTTATTAAATATAAACCCGTTTCCCAGAAATTAATAGATATAATCCTTAAATACACGGTAAACCAGTGAATGAAGAGCTGCGAATTGTATCGTAGTCAAGGACAATGGAGGTCATGATAATTAATGTCCGTTATTAATTCAATTGCTTTTACCCTGTTTGAATTAAAGCCAATCTAAGTAAATAGTGAGATCTTAATTGAGTAGTTCTGATATAATAATTTTGACATTGAGATTTATCTAGAGTTTGATTAGTACAGATTGAAATTCTTACAATGAAATGTATGGGTATGTAAATAGCTAATTTGAAACTTAATTTTAAACGAAATAAATAATATAATATTGCAACGTGATTATTGAAGCATTGTATAATTAGAAACTGTTTTGCTGATACATATTTAAGGTGAGCGAGGTTTTAAATTAAGTTATCTCCAATTAAGCGTTAAACTGTTTCAGGAGATTTTATTTTAAATTCTGGAATATTATATTTCAGCTCAAATATACGAGATAATGTATTTTATAATGCTATAAGTACTTATACTGATTACACTTATAGAACATACACTAGAATTTTTACTAATGATTTGTATAGCAATATTAAGAGCATATTTTCAAACCAGCTAACCAAACGCTATGTTACATTATAAATGATTTTGAAAAGCAAACGTGTTAGTAATAATCCCATCACGATCGTGATATCATTATTTAGATGATGCGTGATCTGTACGAGTGTCGAGTTCCCCAAAAATTAGGAATACTACTACTCGGGTCGTCCACGTAGCCTTTCACAGGCCTCGGGGAAACTGTTCTGGGCGATGGCCTCGGGAGGTGTCCTGCTGCAGTGCGAGCGTCTTGTATAACTATATAAAAGAGCAGTTATTAATGCTTGCTCATCCGATTTAAGAGGCTTCAGCGCCATCTGTGATAGCTTTAAGTAAAATATTTTTATATCCCCCGTGATATACTCATCATCAGCCCATTATGTTTCCAATGCTGGGACACGTAGTACGTGCAAAATGCGTTCTTAGAGCATCTAGTAACTACAAACTAACAACTTTATACGTTCATCGGTTTTCGTGAAGTGAGTCTCTCGCTTTTATTTAGATTTTATATAGATTAACATTCCAAAATAATGCTTTACGTAACGAAAGCGAATGTAGTAGAGCGATTACGAATAATCTTTAATCCTAGACTGTCGTCACATAAATTGGCAATAATTTTTACAAATCTTCTGAATAATAATATGGAATGAGCCAAACGGTAGCGTTTTTGTATGCACAGTCCATTAAAACGAGATTTAAATCACTTTAAATACTTTCACATCGATCCGGTTGTGACGTAATCAAATTGGATAACAATTAATGTTCTCGGCGCCAATTAAGGCTATATTAAGGCTTAAACTGGTGTCTGTCCTACTATTTAAATATACAATTCTTGTATTAAAGAATACGTTCATAACTGAGATTCCGAAATAGCCGCAAATGAAACAGCTGTAAATACTTTATTACTGAATTCATCACAAGGCATAAATACTATTATACTACATAGTGGTAAAATTCCAACAAGTCGCTTAAGTATAGATATATAGGTGAATAACATCATACAATATAAAGGTAATGCGAGATTGTACTAAGGGTTCAATACCCACATCAAGAGAACACGGATGCATTTACCAATTACCCATAGACAAAGGTATGACTTGAGGCATTGAATTACAAAGCGATGGTATGTAGATGACGTCTCAGCAATGAGTTTATGCGCTCCTTGAGAACAAAGCCTTCCTTGATCCTTGATCCTAGAAGCCTAAGAACAACATGTAATAAATTAAACATATAAAGGAACAAACAGATACCTACATTCATTTCCTAGAGATTTTTGAGAAGATTGCGTGTTCTACGAGGCTATCTATCTATCTAAAAAAACTAAAAATAGTTTTTATAATATATTTTATGCATTAAAACATTGATGCGATTTATCGTAATTATATTATACTAGCTTTCCACCCGCGGCTTCGCCCGGGCAGTCAAAGAAAAACCCGCATAGTTCCCGTTCCCGTGGGATTTCCGGGATAAAACCTATCCTATGTCCCGGGGTAAAAAGTAGCCTATGTCCTTTCTCGGGTATCAAAATATCACTATACCAAATTTCATGCAAATTGGTTCAGTAGTTAAGGCGTGATTGAGTACCTAACAGACAGACGGACAGAGTTACTTTCGCATTTATAATATTAGTATGGATTGTGCTAATTTTAATATATTACTCATTAAAGAAAATACATTAAAAGCACACTCCATACAAAATTATCGTTTTGACAGTCACACTGTAGAGACTGCAAATGTGTGTGTTAACGCTTTATGGTTGGCACATTTGTGGCTAGCGTAAAAAAAATTCGCGTTTTTCTAATGAAATACATCCGTAAACAGCACAATATCTAACCATTTTCTACGAAAAACGATAATCACAAATCTTCGTTGCGTATCGTCCTTGCAGAAAAATGCGGACCATTTTTAGCCTCATCGTGCGGGGTGAGGTAAGTGTTTAATTTTGGCGGGAGGCGGAGAGTGTCCGTTCTGTAGCGTTCAGCTACTATTATGTATTCTGTGGTAAAAGTATCTCGGTATATTAAAAAAATGTACAAGATAAACGATGTTTACAACACATAAACCAGTTTAGATTTTTCCAGAAAATTCCAGTTTGATCCAGTTAATTAAAACGTCAAGCGCCGAAATTCTTCGCCAGTTTTTCACCTTTGTCATATCCGTTTTGCACAGCTGCCGGGCTTGTCATTGCTCTGTGTTCCGATACATGGACACGTGTGAAACTGTACGTAAAAATCATCTGAAATTTCCAATCGAATTGTGTTCTAGTTAACATAAAAAAACTGTAGAAATTAATAGAATGTTTGAATTTTAGGCCTTTAAATTAAATAAGAAACATCGTGATGGATTATCCTTCTTTTTACATTTATAATATATTTTTAGTTATAATTTTTAAAGCATAATTCATATGAATTTTATAATTTCTTGCTTAGATCAAAACTTTTCAAATCTCGGTATCTATCTTCGCCAAGAACTTTTAGAACAAATCAACATAAAATGCTCCAAAATAATAATGAAGTAAATTCATGGAGCGTTAACGAAGTTGCTTATGAAGTCACCGAATCAACGTGAATAAAATATACTAACAATATTTTATAGTTCCTATTAGTATAAACTAGCAATATCGCAGCAAGGCATGTAAGTAGCTTTTATTTTTATAGGCGCTACATATTCAATAGTTTACCCGAAAAATGCGACCTAAGCCTTAATTAATCAGTGCCTAGCACGCACTGAACCTTAATTAATAGGTATATTTAAGGAATAAAACGAAAATGCTAGACCAAGGCTTTCTCTATTTTCTTGTAGATTTTTTTCGAATATTCGAGAGTTAAGTCCAACTAAAACGTTAAAGGTACACGTAGAAAGCGTTTTTACCGTTTTTAATTGAAGCTGTATAATTTTTCAGCTTTGTTGATTAATAATTTGAAAATTTTATACATTTTATATCTTTTCAAAGTGGCTATAATTGCACATCGCTTTTTACAAATTCCACTGTATGTTTGAAATGTAAACTTTGAAAAGTAGAAGCAAAAAATCCACCTTTACTGTCGAGAAAACCAATCGCGTATATGCTTCCATTCAGTAAACGGTAATCGATAAGGAATGGCTACAATTTGTCATATTTTATCGCACCATTTATTATTGCGTCGCCGAAATCTCAGAAATTATTGTTACACATTGATGTGAGCATTGGGAAGACCCTACTATTTGCATGATATTATTTTTATTTAAGGGAATACTTAGTATTTATTTATTTAATTAATTAATTATTATAAAAATAAAATTTTCTTGTTTAAGTAAGTAGGTAAATAACGTAGTTTAACATAACCAACATACAACAGAACGCAAGCACAGAACCTCGTCCTCTTAAGACGTACCTCATATATTAAATTTATGCTGTTCCACGAATTATCTTTGAGATCTTTGGAAAAAACTAAATATAATTTAAAATGATTTATTTTAAAGACACAGACTAAAAATAGTTAAAAACAACAATGCCGCTCTATATCCGTCTTAGATGCAATCATACAACATCGTGTATAAACCTTAACAAACGAATGTTCCGCATCCTTCGTTCATTAATTAGTGGAAAATTTCGCAAACTTTCAGACGAATCTTTTCATAGCGTACACTGATCATTTGAAATAGGATATCGAGGATGAGACCATAGTTTTTGAGAGTTATCCAATAGATTGGAACTACTGAATGAGCTCTAGTTTCAATTATTGAATGCGTTCGTTACATACTTGATATGCCGGCATTGCAATTTACTGCATGAATTCTAAGCGTGCTAACAATTAAGCGATTTGCGCTTTATGGTTTATAGCTTGTATGGCAATTAACGCATCTTGTTCGTTATTTCATCAGAGGTAGCTATAGTAGATATGTGTATCTTTAAGTTTGATTTATATTTCAAATAAATATTCAAGTTATTTTCAATATATTATGCAGGCGAAGACAATAACATTTTATACGAATAATGAGTTCAATAAGAGAATTGTAACGTATATTTCTAGAATTTTGATGGTAAAAATATTCAAAATAATCTGGGAAGCGTTGGTTCCGCAGCGATGCAATTCTTTCCCATTACAGAAAAATATGTACGGGAAATAGTACATAATTTATAAAACAGTCGCTCATACATGCATTTCCTGTTCCCGTACTCCCTATGGACATGAAATGAAAGAGTCTAGAGTGCTCGTCTTTGTAAACTTGAAAATTTTTACAAAGAATCTCTCTGGAATCCGTCTGTCTCCGGAGAAATTGTTCACTGAATTACGGTCAGTCGGGTATTATTCAGATCCTCATTCAGATTCTAAGAGACTGCATTGAAACCATTCGACAACAAACTGGAGCACGCTGTATAGCGATCGAGTGAAGAGCGTATAACGAGAATATAGGTAGTTCATACAGTATTTGAGCTGTTAGATTATTCCAATTTTTGATAAAAAATGCTATCACGGCGAGATGCCGCGCGAAGTAAATTGCTATTATAACAAAATTCCAACCGTGTTGTATTTGAAACATTTTGCATCGAAATTTTTTATTTTACGTCTCAAGAAGGCTACATTGTGTTTGAAAATATTAATTTTATTTCAAGTTGAATTGTTTAATAACTTTTACATCTTATCACATTATTATTCAAATAAATTGTCGTCAAGTTTCTTTACATTGTGTTAAAGAGTAAAATATGCGGTTGATAGTCAAAGTCCAACTTTAAAGAAAGTCCGCTATCATGGATATTCTTTTCTAGTTACAGCATTGTGATATTAATTATTCAATGTTGACACAAACCACAAAAAGTTGAGTTTACGAGCGCAAAGTTTGCGAACAAACTATCGGGATTTTTTTATTATATTCAAAGAGATATTTAACAAAAAGACTATCTTCCGCATAACAGTAAAAAATACGTACCTACTTTATAGATTTTTCATGATATAGCTATTGAAGTTTAAAAATACATGAACTCGTTTAGCTGTGTAAAAATCAAAAGGTATCATTATTCCTTCATTATCTTAGATTATATGAATGATGTACGTTTATTTCTATGAATAATAATGTATTTATTTTAACCTAAACTTTAAACAAAAATTCTAAAACAACAGTACTTAGAGTCATACCTATCCTTCATTTGAACTACTTACTACTTTTAATATTTTACGAAGCATGAAGCCCGTTTGTAAAACATAATTTAATTAACCACTAAATATTAAGTATAAAACGATTCTACTAGTAAAATTACGAAATGTAAGACCGTAATTGGCTTATATAATGATTTATGATCAAAGAGCCCTTTATTACCAACTATAGGTAAAAACACTCCTAAAAAAACCTTCACGAACGTTAATTAAAGCTACGTTTTTTGCTCGGGTATTTCTCGTTACTTTTATTGTATTAATCACTAGATAATATCTTTAGTAAAAGTAAATGCTGAGGCTCTTTTCGACCACGCTAATCGTCGGGTCTGATATTGTAACTTTATATACATTAATATCTTGAAGTGATTCAGGTGAGAAATTTGTCTACCTAATGAACACGTTGTACACAGATTAGTCTTAAAATATAGGCACTTTCATCTGAAATAGGTCAAGCGTGTAACAGAATCTTCGTATCCTATACTAGACGCGAAAATTAGTGAGGATGGATAGGTCTCATATATTATAGTCTGTATTAGCACCATAGTCTAAATAATAACGATAGTACTTCGTATAGAAAGGTAGTAGTTGTTGTTGGTAAGTCTTAATGAATTCAACAAAATTCAGGCGATGCAATAAAGTTTGCTTAGTCACAAAGTGTGGTATTAGGCATTAGGCACGTGTATAATATATGCAAAAAACATCCTTTAAACAACTGACAGTTTTAGTACCTGAATGTGCATTTTCAAAATCAATTTATACATGACAAAGTGCTGAATCATAACAGACGCGAATGAAGATCATCCCCTTTTTGTAGCCGCCTGAAATTGTACATAAACAGTATGGAGGGTAAACCAATAAATTAAGACAGTTGACTTGACTATTAAAAACAGTGACTCCCTCACAGCCCACGCCTCAAGACTGGAAACGAAAAAGGGTCCGTCCAACTTGATTGATTATTATTAATTGCTCGCTCAAAATTAATTCGCTTCTGTTACTAAAAACTATTTATAAGTGTTGTATTCTGCTTTAACTTGATACGAATTTTAATTAAATTACTTACATATTTAATCTTCTCAAGCTGTTTGTAATTTTACTTTGTAGTTGGTTTTCGCTGCGCATCGCGTAAAAAAATAGTTAAATGAAACTCTTTAAAAGGAATTTTGCCATAAGAATCTATTACTATTTCTAATTTAATAATAAAAAATAACTAGCACACACTCAATTATCGTAAATTTATTTATACGCAGCAAGTCATTGATTCGAATCGAAATGATTGATCTTTTTATTCTTAAACTTAACAAACTTTGCTATTTCCCTACTTTTCAATTTCGTAATCGTTCTATTATGATCCACTAGGAGAACAGGATCCAGCCTTAATTTGGTCTCCATATCCATAACTCCTTTTACTTTATTAACAAAGTACACAGTCGGTATTGACATTTTCGCGACATCAGTGCTGTTGTCTTCATTGGGAAATACAATGTACACCAGCAAGGGCCGGTTATCATCGGCTTTATTAATTTTCACGTTAGGTGGCGCGGCAGCTATTAATATTTTGTAATCATTGACGGGCTGCTTCAAAATTGGTATGTTGATAAAATTGCCGTTGGTCCAGGAGGTTATGTTATCAAGTAGGTTGGGTGAATTTTTTGTGGGGAAGAGGATTTTAGCGATCTGATTGGTACAACCCGCGCCGAGGTATCCGACGTTCGAGAATATCGCTTGGGACAGGCCTTCTTGAGCGGCCTTTGGTAATTCTTGGGGTATTTTCGCAAAGAGTGAACCAAATGTCTTCGGCTTTACCTCTTCTTTATTTACCATCGGAGTGAAATTGACAGAGAACCCGTTATAGATTGGAAAGCTTTGTGCCGTGGTAAATGCGATGAACACGAGCAATTTCTGCAAGACAAATACTTTGGTTATAAAGGACAATATTTAATGGACATTCAAATAGAGTCGAAGGAAACCAGGATCCTAAAAATGTAGAAATTAGCCGAGCTACGGTCAATATTATGCAAAATTACAAGAAAACCGTTGTTGTCTCTATATAGGCTATACATGTAAATTTTACTCAAGATTCAATATGAATACAATAATTACTACAACTAGAACTTACAATTTTCTTACGATTCGTTTCACACATGGTGCGCGGGAACAATCAACGGTCTACTGAGGAAGCGCTCACTAGCCAGCATAGTTCTGTTTACAAACATACAGAACTAACCACGGATGTTTATTCCACGATGTCGTTGGGAAAAAAACATCTTTGTCTTACAAGTTATCCATTTTCAGGTTAGGTCATTGATGTTGGATAAAGTAACAATAAGTATTTGCAGAAGGATGAATAATTAAATTTCTTAGTATTACAATCTCACTCAATGTTTGTACTTAAAATATGTACAAAAAGTTTAAATGTAGGGTCAATGTACCACTAGCTGACCAAGCGCCAATACATGACCGAAATTCAAATATACGCGCCAATTAAGAAAATACGGCAGCCCCAGATGATAGTTTATTGTTTTTTCTATAAAGCAACATCATCTATAAAATAAAAACAAACCTTGCTGCCATTGGTCAGAAATATTGACATTTTTTCAACACGAAGATGTAATTAAGTAGGTGCCCCGTAAGTAATCACATTTTTACTAAGAGTTTTTTATCGGGAGTTGATTGGGAAATCTTAATTTATCTTGAATGCAATCGATTACTCTTTATATGTCTTGTTATAGGCATAATGTTGAACCATTCTATTATAGACTTTCGGCTTCATTTTTGGCATGAACAGTTTTTCATGATTTTTAGCGGACTGGTTATCTTTTGGAGCAACGAAAACAATTTTTCGCCCATTGTTGACCAGTATGGTCAGCTCTTGGTTCTTTATATTTTGCCAAGAAAGACTTGCTTTGGTTTGTGCTTATACCTACCTAATTTAACAAACCATATAAGCCGTAGTTAAGTCATAGCTTTATGTTGCATATTTCCAAAAGCTGACCACCGTAAGATTTTTATACCGAACTTAGTTGGTCAGGTTTCGGGGCCGAGAATATTATTAACCTTGAGTTGTCCACTTGATTTCCGTGACCAAGTGGTTTGATTTCATCAACCTATCTTTATTTATTATATAATATATTTCTTTATTAAACAAAACTAATGTTCGAAGAAGGACATTTTGTCCATTTTGAAAATGGTCAACTTTTAGAGTAATGATGGTCAGATATTGGTGATCAGTGGTCAAGTAATGGTGTTTTTAGCAGAAATAACTTTCAGAGTAGTTTTCATAAAACCTTTGAAGGTTATCAAATTGATATTAAGAACAATAGTTACAGTGAGTATTCAATTATCTGTGTCCCAAAAATAACATTGAACGTAAAACAAATAACCCGTTTTTTATATATAGCTAAATATAAAACCGCTTAAATGGTCAACTAGTGGTACATCCACCCTAGACATGACCTTAAAATATTTAAAAATGAGGTAAATGCAAAAACTCCGTCACTTTTGGAACGCCTGTTCGCTATCGCCGTTCACGGCTCGTCTACTTTAAATTTTTCTACAACTTTGAAATAGTTACAAAAATAAACACTTTAAAAGTTATCTAACAGTACCCGTCTTGTTATGAAAATCTGAGCGCTTTTTGCTACAATTTCTCAACTTATATATTATCCATACTTTCAAAGTTGCTAACTGATATAATATTTAATTAGTGCTACAAACTAAGTATAGAGTTGCGTAGACTTTGTGGAGTTTAATTAATTCGGATTTTAAATTTACTTTTTAAATGTTTCGACTATATTATTATAAGTTCGGCGGGTAAAAACTATTAGATAGCCAAAAATTAAAAAAAAAATAAAGAAATCTCATAAGACACTTATATATTACTCAGAATCCACTTACGAATATTATTAAAAAAAATGAAAATATTTTATTCAACTACTCATAACCGCAATTCTTAAGTTGTGACCTTACCATGTCATCACGTTACTAAAATCCCCCAAACGACGAAAACTTGTTATCTAAAACTTTTCATTACAAGCCTGTGATAAAAACCTCAGAATCAGCTTAATTAATGATCAGGCTCCAAAATAATGAGTACACATTAACTTTGCCAATACATCGGAACAAATGTCATTACTGTAGTTACATAACATCACTCCAGACTCGCATTAGAGGGCAGAAAGTAATTTAGAATAACTATAAACAAAGACAGCTTTCGAACAAAAACCACTAAGCATTCTATAGATATTCCATGAACCTCAGTATTGTATAATGCTCTCAATTGAAGTAAAATTGAAAAGAATTTTACATGACCATTTATTTGCTCATAAAAAGCTGACTAAAAATATACCGAATTTCACGAATGCCTTCAATAAACCTTTTGTGTTTTCGTTTAAAAATATTTATACTAAATTTTACATGAGTCTTTTGTTAATCTGTGGTTTATGTAGGCGAATAGCGTGTAAAGGACCATTATGAAACATTTTAATATTTAATGGAAAATATCAAAAAGAAACTAAGTAAAAAAGTCCCTCTTAGTAAAAATTGCATTGTAACGCAGACAAAGAGATTAGAAAAGTGACTCTTAGATTGGAAGTTTTAGTTTTCTTTTTTATTATTTCTTCAGGCTCGGATTTCTTATGCGCATTGATTTACCTCGATATATTTACATATCTTAGTTTACGATGACTTTAACTGCCCTTTTATGGACTAATTTAAAACACGTCAATATAACACACGTCAAGTTTTGTAAACATTCGAGTGGGTAATTAATAACTTTTATTATTTTCCCTAAAAAGAAAGTTGAATGGATAAATGTTTGACTACAATTTTGTTACACAGATAACATGATTGGATTGCACTTTAATCAACGCAAACTTTGATGGAAAATCTAATATTCTAATATATCTAATCTTATAATATAAAAATGAATCCCAAAATGTGTTGGTAAGCGCATAACTTGAGAACGGCTGAACCGATTTCGTTAATTCTTTTTTTATTATATTCCTTGAAGTACGAGGATGGTTCTTATGGAGAGAAAACGTAAATATGTACCACGGGCGAAGCCGGGGCGGACAGCTAGTATCTAATATATATTATAAAGGCGAAAGTTTGTAAGGATGTATGGATGTATGGATGTTTGTTACTCTTTCACGTAAAAACTACTGAACCGATTACAATGAAATTTAGCACATATATAGAGGGTAACTTGGATTAACACATAGGATAGTTTTTATCCCGGAAATCCCACGGGAACGGGAACTATGCGGGTTTTCCTTTGCAAACGCGGGCGAAGCCGCGGGCGGAAATTTAGTGGAAATATAAACCGTGGTCTTAAATTCTATTTTCGGTATCTCAGTCCATTTTAGTAGAAATATTAATTGAACATATTGAACTAACTTCAAATCTCTATAACTAGGAAATCAAAAATCCCTTAAGTCAGCCCAGGAAGATTAGCATGTTGTCTTATAGTTTATTATTTCCAGTTTGGAGAAGTGATACTACGTGTATTCAACCTATATAGCGCTGTCATTTTGCCATCCATACTTAATATTATAAATGCGAAAGTAACTCTGTCTGTCTGCCTGTTACCTACTTAATCACACCTAAACTACTGAACCAATTTTCAAGAAATTTGGTATGGAGATATTTTGATACCCGAGAAAGGACATAGGCTACTTTTTATCCCGGGAAAATGACGCAATCTCGGATATCCCACGGGAACGGGAACTATGCGGGTTTTTCTTTGACTGCGCGGGCGAAGCCGCGGGCGGAAACCTAGTATGTACTTTAATAAAGTCATCACGATAGGGCTAGACCCACCCAGGTCCCTTATATAATATGATTTATTAGTACTGACCACCTTGCACTAACACTCTCGTACACAGGTGTGAAGTGAAATGCTGGTATTGCGTTTTTAGAGTACCTTGCTAATTCTATTACCTTTGCTTTTATCCTGCCTGAAAATTCACTCTAAAACTTCCACCTTACATCCATTAAAATCAAATGAGATTATGTTCTAAATCCATGAATTGTTTAGTTCCAGGAAAAACTGGATTATGCAATAAAGATTAATATTTTTTAATCCGTCGATACAACGTGAGCTCCAACTCAATTAGTGTATAGTTTATATATAAGCGATTTATATTAATCGAATACGATTTTAGTACCACGAAATCTGGAGTTTGTACATCAATTAAGATCAACAAATTAATTAATTGAGCTTGACGAAACTGTCATCTCTTGTTTCTATTAAATGGAAAATCATAACTTATCCGTAAGTAAATTCTATTTCAAAAGTTAAATCGTATTGCTAATAATATCTTCGTTTATTAAACGTAAAAATTTAAGATTAAAATGTACCTAATCTTAAATACAGTTTCTTGTAGCAAAGGACGGATCGTCAACACCTCATTTATTTAATTTGAGTCGCGGCTTTTTCAATCAAACTTTCGAAGTTATATTAATTTGTTAAACTTTATGTCACGACTCACGCTTGTTAAATTACTTTGTCCTGTCACAACATATTCCAAAATTTCTAATTCAAGTTTTTAAGATTTTATTTTTGGTAAAAGTAAAGCAACTGTATTTTTTTTAAAGGAAACCTCATTCTTTCACTATGGGATATGAACGAATGTACGTGTTCCCTAATTCAATGTACCACGACCGAAACCGGGCTGAACTGCGAACACTATTTACAGTAGATAGGTATAATCACAAAATATGAGAAGATAAAATAAAAATAAATAAAAATCCTTACATCACTTATTTAGAATCTTTAAAATGATTACTATTCTCATTCAATAGCGAAGTGTATGATTAATAAAAGATACAATCTTGTTATAGCCTTGCTTCTAAGTTCTAACAATACACCTATAAAATTTTATCGCCTGTTAAAATATGAGAGCAAAAACAATTGCTCACGATGTTATATTGTACGTAGGAAACGTGTAAATTGCATAAAATACACACAGGAAGCTAAATTTTATGGATATTTTAACTTCAGGCACATAACTTCATAATTATGTTACATATAGGTTTTACATGTACATCCATATTTACCATTAGCTGAGTTGTCTATTTTCATTATTCCTCATCAATGCAGCCTTAATGAACCACGGTGAACATACGTCACGTGCTAATGCTTGCGCGGTTATGCTAATCTGTACCTAAATATAAAAAGCTAAGAATATCGTAGGTGTAATTTGACTAAATATATATTTATTTTACTTTTCAATAAAAATTATAGAAAGGGGAAAACATTTTCTCTCTTTTAAACTTTTTTAAATGTAAAATATATTGTACATTTTTGGTCGGCCTTATAACTCAGAAATTATATGTAAGTATTTAAATTAGCCAGTATCTAAATAGCTACAACGTTGGTCCAAAATAAAGGTTTATATTTTAAAAACTACAAGTCTTAAAGCCACATTATTCGAGAACAAAGCTTTTATCTTCTTTCCCATTTGAATTTTATCTTCAAATTTCCTCTAGAGACTATAGTTGAGCAATGTTTTAGTTCGGCCATAGTTTTAGTATCTTGATTCTTGACCTTATTTAAACAAATTACTGGCAAGGAAATGCAAAAGCTTTGTGGCTCTGTGCTATATTTGCCGCCTTTTTCCTAATGCTTTTGAGTACAATGTCGACAATTTCATTATTTACGATAGGAATTTAGTAAATATATTAGGTATATATATAAAAAACTAAGTAAATTTAGTTACAACTTCTCAATTGAAATGGTAGTTAGGTGACTAATTCGTCATTCATTTTAACAAACAAATGTAATTTTATACATTACTTAGTTCTGAATAATAATTGAGGTAAGTACATTATTAAAAAAATGTTCAAACAATATACGAAACAATAATCAAACGCTTCGTAACTCCTAATAGGTAGTGTAGGTAGTAAGGTGACACTAAAACTATTTCATTAACAAGTCAGTGATTAATCTTATCGAAGACTCCTCGTCGTGTCGTAAATCACATTAAATTGTGTGACCTAAGCTGAGACTACACTCACTAAAATAAAACGATTGAAACGTACTTTATGCTTATAAAATATATATCGTTACAGGAGGACATTAATTTTGCAATATATCACGTTCATATGTTCCGGGTATTTTGAAAGGTGATAAGTATTGCTTTGTAGTGGTCTAAGTGACAAACTGTTTTAGTAAAATTAATTTTACTTTTATTGCCTTCATAATTTGTTTCGAAGCGTAAACGTTATCAAATGTCAATGTACCTACCTACCCTAAAAAGTTTTGTATTTATTCAAAAAAAAAAAAAAAAATACAAAAATCTTTATTGTTGCATAAACATTTTGTAGATAATACAATGCACTAATCTCCACACTAGGATTCCCTGTGTTGTGGAGAATAGTCTCTTCCAGCTTACGTCTATTTACAGTTTATACAGAGGTAAATTCTTAACTACGAAAATACATGCAATATGCTATTTGAATAAATTTCTGAGAGTGAATGAGATAGGATGAATGTCTTGAGTGAGTTTGTAGAATTATTTTAATGGTCTGAGGAAGTTTTCGGTGTGTTCGTAGTCCAAACCACAAAGGAATTTTTTTATATGTTTTTTGCATTGCCTCTTGGTCAGGGGTAGGAGGTTAGTTGCTAAATTTAGTTTTTCGTAAATAAAAGGACCCATGTATAGATATGATTTTTTGCCAAAATTTAGTTTAGTTTTAGGTCTATTCCATTTTCTACATCTTTGGGAACGAGAAGGGACATACATATTTGATGGTGCAGTTTTGTGGAACCGAAGAGCGACCGACATAATGTATAGTTGTCGCACTCGCATACAACCGGTCTCCTGGTAGAGGATATCAGTTGGGTAGCGACGGGGTTTCCTATATGATACCTTTAGTATGGCTCGTTGGGAACGCTCTACTCTCATTAAATGTGTTTTATGTGCAGCACCCCATACTACAATGCAGTAGTTGATTATGGATTCGCATAATGAGCAGTAGATCATTTTAAGCAGTTTGTCCGAAGCGACTTGGCCCATTCTTTTAAATATATATATTAGCTTACGTAGGCGACCTGAGACATAATCAATTTGTTTTTTCCAGTTGAGATGGTTATCTACATAGACTCCAAGATAACGAATATTTTGAACTTCTTCGAATGCGGGACAGTCGCATATTATGTTATTTTGTGAGCAGTTGCCATAGTGAAATTTAATGGCGAGACGCTGTTTGCATGAGTTTCTTTTGTTAACGCTGAAATTGATGACCTTTGTTTTTTCTGCGTTAAGCGTTAGGAGATTGAGATTCAGCCAATTAGAGACTTGCTTTATACCAGTATTTGCAACCTCGTACGCTTTTTCCCAGGTTTTGTCGTAGAAGACGATGGCAGTGTCATCGGCATAAGTGAAGATTTTTGATTTGGGTAGCTGTAAGGAACAGAGACTATTTATGTAGAGAATGAAGAGGGTCGGTGCTAGCACACTGCCTTGTGGTACGCCAAAGTTGATTGTGTCATAGCTACTGTGCTTTTGACCTATACAAGTTCTTTGCCTACGTTCAGTGAGATAGGATTGAAACCACGCTAAAGGAGTGCCCCTGATGCCGAAGGATTCCAACTTTTTTAAAAGAATGCGTCTAGACACTGTATCAAAAGCTTTCGCTAAATCTAGGAACACTCCAATACATTTATATCCATCGTCCAATTTAGAGGTGACAAAATCGATAAGATTTGTTACTGCATTTTCTGTTGATCTTTGGCTACGGAAACCATACTGGTTGTCTGATATTAATCGATTCTTTTCGAGATATTTTAGAAGCCTGGTATTCATAATTTTTTCTAGAATTTTGGAAACCGAAGTGAGAAGTGATATTGGACGGTAATTTGAGGGAATCGTGTTATCGCCTGACTTGAAAATTGGGCATACATCGGCCGTTTTCATTGAAAGTGGGACTATTCCGGTTGAGATGCTAAGGTTACACAAAAAAGCAATGGGTGAAGCTACATGATCTTTAGTTAGCTTAAGTATTTTGTTGGTGATTCCGTCCCACCCTGGTGCTGAACATTCCTTAAGATTGCTTATTAGCTTTTTCACTTCAGTCTCATCGGTTGCCGTTGCAAAAAAGGATTTACCCGACAAATTATTGTCATTCTGCGGATCAAGCATGTCAGCCAGCTCGACTTCGGATTTATTTAACAGACGTAGTGTTTTTTCAGCAAGATGCTCTCCCACACCAGCAAAGAAGCTGTTAATGTTATTTAAATTTGCGTCGGGGTCGGTAGATGTAGCTAACAGTGCTGTGCTATTAGAGGTCTTGTTTTTAATGTTACATATGCTCTTTACTGCCTTCCAGGTCTTTTTGCTGTCACCGTTTGCGTCACGTAGCTGGTTTCCTTCATATTCGTTTTTCAGGTTTTTTATAAGATTGTTACAATAGTTTCTATACTTTTTATATTGATTCTGTATGTTTAAGTCGTTTTTATTCTCTTTCTTTCTTGCTTCAATGTGTAGTTCATCTCTCTTGCGTATACATTTTATTAATCCTTTAGATATCCAAGGCTTTTTAATGTTTTTTGAGTTGCGTATAGTTTCCTTTGTTGTGAAATTTTGAATAATGTTACTAAGTTTGTTCGTGAAGTTACTTAATGCTTGATTTATATCTGTGTATGTATATATATAGCTCCAGTCCGTTTCTGAAACAGCTTTAGATAAGCTCGGGTAGTCGATTTTAGTTTTCAGCTGGTTTTTATGCGGTGAGCACTCATTAGAACAATTTTTGCCAAACCCTATGAGGACTGTGTCATGGTCTGTGATTCCTGACTCACATATCACGATTTTGGCAGATTTTTTGGATTTAATCATGACATGATCCAGACATGTACGATCATGGGTGGGATATGTATGGCCTGGATAGTAACCATAGTGTCCAGTAAGGTCCAGATAATCGGAAGCACGTTTGTCTTTTGTGTCCGTGGCGATGTTAATGTTTATGTCTCCTGTTATGACACAGTTTGCTACTTTGCATGATTGCATAACGTTTTCTAGGGAGATGGTAAAATTGTTTAAGTTATAAAAAGATGGGGATCTGTAAATAGCACAGATAAGGTATTCCTTACCAATATAAACAAGTAAACAGTTTGCTTCATTAAAAGGCGGTTCCTCTATTACAATCTGTAGAGAAGTTTTGTAGAAGACCGCGATGCCATCATTTTGATTGATATAATTATTAGAGTAGTGACATTCATAATTAGGTAATTTCATGGGTGGTATGTTATCACTAAGGCGGCATTCTGTAAGTATTATGATATCCGGTAAAAAGTTCAGTTGGTGTAGGAAAACAGTAAAATTATCAAAATTCTTAACGATGCTGCGAATATTTTGGCATATGATCGTTAGCTGTGTATTTGGGTCGCCAAGACCTTGCAAGCACTCCTGTGCGCTGCTGTATTTAGTGCTTAAATGAAAATTAGTACTGTCTATGTCATTAATTAAGTTATATGTGCTAGCCATAATAGTTATGGTGGAGTTGCAAAATCAGTGGAATAATGATTATTTTTTGATTATGTACATTATGTTTGGGATAATCGACAAAATTTACAGAAGTGATTAGTAAGATTGTGTAAGGCACAAAGTATGAAGTCATGAAGACTATGGGGGGTGTATTCTTTGATAGTGTGGCGATAGAGGTGTTTTGCAGAAATTTAATTTTTGAAATACTGCGGATGAACGTACTCATAGTTTTATGTGAACACATGAACATACACAGAAAACAGTAAAAAGTTATTACGTGAATGATCCGTTTTAAAACAGTTAAAATTTTCAATCCGTAGTGTTTACACTCTGTCTGAAATTTAAGGTTTGTTAGTTCTATAATTACAATTAAGCGTTTGTCTGAATGTATAAGAGTAAAGATGTAACATCTAAAAAATACTGAGAAACACAAACATACAGTGATCGTTGAATATAACAAAAAAAGATAATTTATGGGTAAGAAAGTACAGTTCATTACACAAAGCCCTAGTAAAAATTTGCTGTTTTTTTAAAATGAAATTATAAATAAAATTAGTTAAATACTACTCCTTGAGGTTTTTAAGATCGTCTAGATCTCTCACTAAAATAGCATTGGATGTAGGTATCTTTTTGAGAAAGATTCTGCCACCGCGGATCCATACGAACTTATAGCCCAGCTCCTTAGATTTTTTTCTGGCCTCAGCGTGAAGAAATTTATTTTCTGGAGTAAGATGTTCTACAGCGAAAACAGGTGAAGGTTCGGTCGTGCAGATTCCCAAGTCACTGGTTTGCAGTTTTACTTTAGATTCCTTATTATATTTAACAATAGCCCTAAGGAAATTGTCACGTTGTCGTGGGCAGCTTAGCTTGACAAGAATAGATCGAGGGCGATTGCTATCTTTATTAAGTTTTGAAATTCGTGTGCAGTGTTGAATGTCAGAGTCCGTTAGTGGGAATTTCACAGTGCGTGCTATTTGCATTACCATGGTAGGAATGTTTTCTTGTTTGTATTCCGGGACGCACTGAATTTCTAAGTTACTGGCGCGAGATAGTTGATCCAACTGGTTGAAACGGGAGGTGAGGACTTGTACTGAGCTCCGGAGGGATGTGTTTTCAGACACTAGATCTTGAAGAGTTTTAAATTTTGTTTGGTAGTCTGTCTTTATTTCATCATATTGTTCGCTAATAAATGACAGGGAGGACCTGAAATCTTCGATTTCCTTCCTTATTTCTTTCAGCTGTGAACCGATTTTCTCTTCTACATAATCATGGAGTGCGTTTTTTAGTTCCTCACGTATTAATGTCCTTAGCGTATCCGTGGATATATTAGTTGAGCCCGGAGACGAAGATAATGTAGATGAGGGGGACGGGATATTTATGTTTTGCTTTAAACGCTGGGTGATGTTAGTTGATGGAGTGATTGCCGCGCGGACTGGGGTTTCCGAGTTGTTGCCGGGCTTTTTCTGTTTAATATTACACGGTGTACATGTCCAATTAGCTTTAGCGTCAGCGCTTAGTTTATTAAATTCATCTATTTTTTGCATACCGCACAAAGCATGAAATGTATCGAGACACTTGGAACAGCGTAATATTTTATTTTTACTTTCTTTGATCATTTGCAAGCACGCTCCGCATTGCATCATGTCTCAAATTGTATTCTCAAAATAAGAATAAAAAAGAAAAAAAAAATAAAAAAATAAAAAAATCCTATGGCACTTCCAGGTATCGATCGTCCGATCCGATCACCGATATAGGTGCTGTAGTCCGCGGCCTGCGTTTCTCTGCCAAGATTACACTTAGATTATACGCTAAATTGTTCAATCAGTTGGTACGAAATGTTGTAGGATATAAACTGATGTGGGTGAAGGAGTTTAAAAAAATATTAATCCACCCACAGTATCACAGTTACACACGATAAGTTATTGCAGATTGTTTATTAATTCACAAAGTTAGCACTTGCACTACTGATCTATGTGTTTGATTAGTGTTCAGAAAGTAAACATAGTATTCGTAATACGAGATGGAGTCGATCACACACGGTAAATCGCGTTTTTTTTATTATTTCGCGTGGAGAAAAAAATACGTGACCGATCCGCACAGACGTCAGACGAAAGAGGATTTCTTAGATTCAGTTGAATAAAAACGAATATTGTGCAGTTATTAAAGTTAGAACTAGAAATAATTATTTAAACATGAACTTACCCTAATCGTTTTAGCATTCCAAATAGAAGTTAACCCAAACTTTCGCAACAGAAGTCAATGACACCTGAATTCGCAATTATGGCAATAATTGCTGTCCAGGGGTCATCGCACTACCAACTACTAAATACTTAGTGAACATTAAAATAGAACTCTGAACTGTATTCACTGAAACGTATTCATTGCGATTTCGAAATGTATACAGCAATCTGAAAACAGATTCTCCAGCCATAACCGTAAATTTTAACCCTTTTGACACACCATTTCCGAAAGCAAAGGAGATCTGCGGCAGTTGCCCCTAAAATACGAACAAAATACGCTCCATTGACTTCATTACTACTTACGATTTAATGTCGTCCGATAATGTCGTTAGGTTTTAATTGTTCTCCTGATACAATATGATGTTCTGATGTTCTTGAAAGACATAAGATATGTCCGTGATTGTCCCGAATAATAAATACAATATTGCGGAATGAAATAATATTAGATGATATACCTACTTAAATATCAAACTGAAAGACTCACAATATTTCAACGAATAAAAGGTGATGATGCGTGAAATGAATTCAAAAAAGATAAGCGAAAAATAATTTTATCTTATTGCTTACTTTCGTTTTCGATTTGGCAAGTCAAGCTTGAATTAAAATATTAACGTCGTAGATTATAAATTTTAATAATTTATGCTAACATTTCGTATTGTGGATGTTGGATAAAATAAATGGAAATGCAAATGAAATGAATAAAAACCGTAAAACCGAGTGCGGGGTGGCGAGTTTGAATAGATTTTTATATTTTGGTTTGTTGCAAACGTTTACATTTATTACCTTTAAAACTCTAGTGTGGAAATGCCGCTGAATACTTTAATAGTATTAAAATGCATACGTTTTTCACATTCTGTTCGTTATATTAACCTAAATGGAAAGTATAAACATTATATTAATTGATTTATAGTTCTGTCCATAGAAATTTAAATAACAGGACACGTTCTGTCTAAATTATGTTTATAAAAAATGTTAATGCCGCGCGTCGCGTCCTCGTTCGACGCGTATTGTGTTATCCATTCTTACGAGAAACAATATGAAGCTTTCGTTAAGTTATTAAGCGCCCGTAAACTAAATAAAACTTTGAAACAACTAAAAAGGTAAAAGGACAATCCGCCAGAAAATTCCTGAATTAATGAAGAACACAAATAAACAGAGAAAATTCAGAGCAGCTATTTTGTAGAGTTTGCAATTTCAAAATAATTATAAGCCATATTGCTGGTTTAACGCAAATATTTCTGTCTTGTCAGTTCGCATACTTTCCTACCATTTTCAGCGGATCTTTCAACATTATAGTGAAAAATGTATGAAATTTTAAAGACTTAGTGAAGTGCAGAGGACATTCTGCGCATTCTGGATGACATTTACAAATTCTTTCTTTCTTCATTTACAAATTAACTATTAAATTAACTAAGAAGGAGTATATTAATATTCAAATGTGGAAATTTTCATGGATCATTTTACGTTGATCATTTTATAAATAAGATATAAAGACAAGATAAGCTGGCCCCATCTCAAAACAAGCGCAAAAATATCAAAGAGTGACCACCTGGTTGAAACTGTCAAATTCAGGTATTCAAGAATTACATGAAAAGACTGGTAACTATAGCTACAGCTACTCAAGGTGAAGAATAGTACAAAGGGCCTGTGGGGTCAGGGGTTGGCCCTCAAAGCGCCGGAAGTTGGTTTTATCTGCTTCAGATCCGACCTGTCGGAAGATCGGATACGAATCACTTGATAAGCCCGGAGGCGTTTTTTCAATCTCATTACGTAGACTTTAAAGGAAAAATGGTTTTCATATAATGATGCATGACATTATGTCAGCGATGTAGTTGAGAAGTTTTTAATGAACCTGCCTAGATACAAATTTACCAAATTTACAACCGATACTCGACATACTTATATATGCTTATACTTATACATTTTTATACTTCATACCACGTGTACGAATATGTTCGATAAGTTCAAGGTACCGCTATAATAACTACGTCTATATTGAGTGCTGATATCGAGAACTCATTCAATAGGCCGAAATCTGCAGTTCTCCGAACCGTTTCACTAAAATAAACTGCAATATTATAGCATTGGCAGCTACCTAAGTGAGAAATAGCTTTCAAAAGCCCCATTATATTTGTACCTATACCAAAATTCAAACAATAAGTGCACCGTCGTAACGTGATAAAACATTATATGAATATGTATTTATTTTGTGTATCTTTTATTAAAATCTTCGGCTTTACTTTCACAAGTAATATATCATCCAGTGTTTCACTGTTCACACGTCCAGTATTAAAAAGCAATAAAAATATAGAGGATCACCGTATGAATAATTAAAACTCTACCAAATAACTAAATTTCATTTATTTTTTTGATATACTATCTGTTTTAAATGTATATATTTCATGAAATGAGCAAATCTACGATATGGCCACGACACATGTATGATTTCAAGAAATATGTAGTTTCGAACTACTAAAATGTATCACCGCGATCTTTCGATCAATTGATATGCAGATGTAATCAAGTATTTATGACACAAATGATGTAATATGTAAATGACTTTGTGAGATATCGAAATCCATATTAATATTATAAATGCGAAAGTAACTCTGTCTGTCTGTCTGTTACTCAATCACGCCTAAACTACTGAACCAATTTGCATGAAATTTGGTATGGAGCAGGAGATACATATTTTGATACCCGAGAAAGGACATAGGCTACCTTTTATTGCGAAATATGTACCGGGGCGGACCACTAGTATGTCATAAACCGACAATATTGGCCGCGAAAGAAAGTTGATTAATAGTGCATTTACAACTGGTAGTAATGGAATAATAATTAATGGCTCTTGTTTTTGTTTTAAGCATCTGGCGCGTTAATTTATAAAAATATTGGCGTAAATAAGAGCCTATATCTTTTCGGTTGCCAACTTTAAGTTGCGAAATCTACTTTTATGACGTAAACCTAAAGATAAATGAGTCTTCGAATTTGGGCTTATTAAATATTATTGTCAAAAAAAATAACAATTAGGTTATTTGTCCAAAATTATGGTTGTATATCATTATAATACCTATTTATGGTGAACGTTTGCACGCGTGATATAAAATGCAAGTAGCGAATTATTATTCTTGTTCAGTTAATAATTGGACAAAAATAAAGATGTCCATTTTAATTAAATATTGCTATTCCTATATCCGGCAGCCAGTTATTTTATTCGTTTATATTTGAAATATCAGAGTACATGCACTTTGGATTTCAGCAAAACCGTGCTATGTTTATTTTTGCAGTTAACAAAACTGTTTTAAATAAATACTGTGAAAATAATTATGCTGCATTGCTTCATATTCTGTTACAGTTTATTTTTATGCTATGTTTTTGTTGCAAATATTGGAATTTACATAAATGTCTAACTAACCGGTTTTGTGTGCATATTTTAGCCTTGCGTTTAATTTAGAAATATTCTAACATGTATGCATTCATATTCAAAATGTTGAGTATTTGAATTCATTTGAAAGGGGTGTGGTATTTTCTACTATAAATTATATCGACAAACTTTCCATCTATTAATTAAGACACATTATCAGATTCAACTCTATAATATATTATTATTACATAATCATCTTAAACATCCTACATTATACAAGCCTCTATGACTATAATTTATTTACAAAAATTTGCATTATTAGCATAACATCATAATATTGTATCTACTATACAAAATGAATTGCGTAACAAAGTGATAGCGAGGAAGAAATGATTATTTCGCATGTAACACTAAACTTCGCATTCCAGCCTCAAATACTTTAACAACTTTTTTTACCTCTTTACATGGCAATTTCACAAACTATGCCTGAAAAACTTTTGTAATTTTAAACAAGCCGGGTTCCATTATTTAGAAATTCAACAGTATTAACTCTTATTATACAAAAATCATTTTAAACACACTAAATAACGGCAGAAAAAAATAGCTTTGCATTACAAAATGTTACACAAAAAATGTTAAATAAGAGAAACGAAACAATATTCTTATTAATTCAAGTAACTTTACCCAAATTTAGTAACTATTTACCATTGTCCGTTTGCATACCCAGGCTGCAATGATTGTGCATTTACTTGGCTATTCCTTTGAGGTATTTCCACGACTCTTTCTAGTTCCTCCGTCTGTGTTATCGGGTTATCTCTGTATTTAACAAACAGAACTTCATGTTCTGACAGTTTTGGTGCAGTGGGAACGATCACTTGCTGCTCTTCGGGCTTCTTAACTAACACATAAATAAGAGTTTTCTCTTCTACTGGCGCGACAGCCCTGAGTCTTTGTTGTAGTTCGATAGCATTAGAAGATGAAGCTTGAGCGGGGAGTTTTATAAACAAAATCCTGTAGGTCTTCTTGGGCGGCGGGGAGATGGGAATGCGCTGCTCTTCTTCAACATCCGGGGGTGGCACGTGGAAATAAATATGTTTGGTAATAACCGGCGCAATGAACTGATTCGATGGTAGATTATACTGTGGGCCATTAACATTCGCAAATGGCTGGAAGCCTTGCGCCGGTATTAACGGCTGCACATTATTTTGGTAATTTTGACCTGACGCAATCTGTACATTCACTGGTGAAGAATTGCTTTGTACATCGAGCTCATTAGAAGCACCATTTTGAATATTTACTATTTGTTGAACACCGCTTTGCGAATTTAGGGCAACATTATTTATTTGTTCTTGAGCGTAATAGTTGTTTGGAGTTATAGCCGGGGTTTGTAATTGAAGCACTCGGTTAACATTTTCATTATATATGGGCGTACTTATTTGCAAATTCTGTAGCGGTAAATCGTTTTGTATATTGTATGAAGACGAATCACTGTTTTGTACGATACTTTCTTGATTCGCGCCAGCTTGAAGAATTATATTTGCAACTGCTGTGTCTAATTGATTGATCTGTGGCTGGTGCGGTATCGGGTTGTGGATAAGCGCGCCATTTTGAGCTAGTTCTTCTTTCTGGTGATTTAAATATGCGTAGTCTTCGTGTGAAATGGAATAAGACACAGTCTTTTGCAAGATCTGTCCGGGCTGCTGCGGAACTGCCTGTTGAACCTCCTGATTCGTCTGGATCGGCAACTCTAGGGAAACATCTGGCCTGTTGTAGTTATATCCCTCGGGAGCACAGTACACGGTTGTGGCGAAAGCCTACAAAAAAAATAAACTTAAATTACACTCGCATTTTATTCACTACAATACATCCTCGATAAGCCGATAGTGTACATCAAATACACAAAATATAGATACAAATATTCGTCGCGTAAAGTGTCGGATTTGTGAAAAATACACTTTTATATACGATCGCTACTAACCAATATAACAAATGTATATGATAACCAAGCCATTATGGAGTCAGCTCGCCACTGGACGCATGTTTTGGTCGATAAGGCTTTATATAAAACTTTTCCCCATAACATGAAAAGGTTTGATGGATATTTGCATAAAGCGCGCGTTAGATATTCGGAACACTTCCGCCGTTTTTGAATATTAACACGCACAGCACTATTGGAGTTCATATCGATTGATATGAACTAAACAAAAATATTTACATTTAAAAAGTAAATATTTTTAATCTTATTCTTTTCTTATTAATGTGTAAAGCACCTGAAACAGAAACAATTTAATACTAGAAGTGTAAAAAGCACAGCAACTGAAACAGGAATGAATTATATCATTACCTATAACAATTTTTAGTCAACTTATCTACAAGAAAACAGTGCTTGCATTGTTTGTTTAGTCATATCGTTTTTATTACTTTCCTATTCTAAAGTTGTAATGTTCTTCACTTCCCAACGCACCAATTTCTTTTAAATAATAATAAATATAGAAACAATCAAATTCAATCAAACACCCAAAGTCAATCATTTTTGCGATTAAACGAACAAAAACTCAATCATGTAAAAACTGTCGCATTTAAAATAATAGGATTCTCACATACTATACCTTGTTACAGTAGCTACATTCCAGAAAATCTGATCGAGAAGCTGAGATTTAATGGAAATTCCTATCATAGAAGTGGTTAGTAATCGATGTAATCGGGATAAACCAATTTAAACTAGCTGAATGAACGTTGAAAGTTGGTCAGTGAACACCTAAATTGGAAATATTTTTGCCGCATATTAATTTGCCTTTTGTTCGCTGAAAATATGTGCAATCATTAAATGAAGGAAAGCAAAGAAATTCTTTACAACTTTGAACAGCGTTAATTTTATAACTTAAACTTTTTACGATAAAGAGCTTTAAAATTTTCATTTTTTTTCTTTTAACATATTATGCAAATACCAAGTTTTTAAAAGAACCTATGATGGAAAGTTCGAAGCTTTGTAAAAGATGTGTTTATTTCTCTATTATAATAACAATATATTTTTATTTTGTTTCAGTTACTGAGAAGGAGATTCGGCTGTGGTAAGTTATATTTAAATGTAATAAAAAAAAGACTGGTTGCACTCCGGGAGTGCCGGCAGAAGTGAAAACTTGATTATTAACGTTCAGCATGTTTGATATTTTGGAATGGTATCCGTCTTACGCATGGAATATAAAAGCTAAAAAAAAAGTCCGTCTTACGCTTTTTCGATCAGGCCACGTGTCCTGACGCGAGTTTAAGATTTTATACCCAACGCCGCTAAAGAAGTTTTCACTTCAAAAACACTTTGATGCCATATAGAGATTATATCCGACCTCAAGCCATAATAAAATTGGTTAATAAAATAAAATATTGCGTGCACAAACATATAGTAGCAAACATTTTTATTACAGTAATAAATCTCTGACTAACATAAGCTCAGAATATTATTCAAACAGAACTAGTTAAGTATAAGAAACCTATAGAAAATTGCAATTTTTGGCTACAAAATTGCTCTATGGCCTTACAACGTTGCAGGCAATACGGCGGAAAACATAAATAGTTCTAAGTCTGAAATCTGAACAGATATTTTTACATTTAACTTTAAATAAGTTTTTAGGGGATTTATTCTTTTCCAAATTTTCTAACATAAGAAACATCTTGTTGCGATATTAGTTGATAAAACAAAAATTCGTCAATTGTAAATATGTAGAGTCGGACATTTTTTTTATTTCTATTGTAGATACATATTATAATAAAATGAAATAAAATAAAAAAACCTTCACTTATAAACAAAATATAATAAACTAATTTAGTAACAGGTTGTTCTACATTAAAGTAAGTATATTAATTTATTTACAGGCACAAAGGATTCCTCAAAGACTGTCCCAATGGACTTTTAACTGAGCAGGTGCGTTTAACTCTTACATTTTTATTAATATTAAAAAGTCAAAGTGTAATTAAGTTAATGTTGTTTGCTAAAATAAATATAACAGAAGACCTTACGGCATTTATTTTTATATTTATTAAGTAACCGAAAATTTGTGAAGAAAAAAACATTTAAAAAGAAACTAATAAAATTTATACATGAACTATTAAAGAATTAATAATATTCCAATATTATTAATTAGTAGAGAAGTCATGCATTCTCTTAATAGTTGACGAATAAAAATAATACCTACTTAAAGAATATTAAATTATTAATCAATATTTTTCAGGGATTCATAAAGATCTACAAGCAGTTCTTCCCTCAAGGAGATCCCAGTAAATTCGCCTCACTCGTCTTTCGAGTTTTCGATGAAAACAACGTAAGTATTTGAAAATTTCTAAAAACGGAAAAAATTGAAAAAAGGAAAATCATGAAGCGAGATTCGATCGCACTATACTGAGCCACCCCGGATCCATATTTAAATAATCCAATAATTTATTTTATCCAAATCAATAATGCTAAGCACCTGAGCTAAGCACGTATTACCGACTTCAATACAAACTATACTCTTTATATTATTTTGATTACATCATTTAATTATATTTTCTTTAGTGCTATAAATTTTGAACCACAAAAAAAATTTAAACAAGTCAGATAGATACGATTCATTAATAACTGTCGTCAATAAAATATGAAAAGAGTAATATTTTTGTGCAATTATATTATAATTGGATACTTTTATATAAAACTAGGTGAATGCAATCCTACAGTATGTAACTGTCACAAGCATTCCCATTAATTCGCTCTATTCACAGTTTTAACCTCGTTGGAGTTAACTGGTGCGATAAAATAGTATTTTTCCATCAGCTTTATGATCGGAGAGATTCATGTGATGTCATTTTAAACCAGTTTTTAAGTGATAGCGTAACATGTTCCATAATGAGTCTTCTCTGACCTACAGTAATTTTGGAAATCAATCCGATGTGTACATCATCAAATCCTTGTTGACCTTTTGACTGTTTTTGAGACGCTGCAGGTCATAAACAACGTTCTTTCACTTGAGGTGCAATATATTGAATATGTATCAGGATAGGCTTCCAAGCGAATGTCTTTACGATTAAAAACGAAGTGTTTGCTGCTTCATAAATATCATTCCTTTTTAAATGTGCGTCAAAGTCATTCCATCATCAAACTGGCTGTTTACTCGAAGCACAGACTATACCAAATATATATTTTAATCTGTGACGCAAACTAACAGTTCAATATGGCCCATGTTTCGATTGCCATTAATTAACCTGCATTAGATAACAGACTGCAACGTTAAATATTCATAAGCCAGCGACATCAACATCGAAACCAGGAGCTCGTTAGCAGATAAATTGGAAGATAGAAGTGATACCTACTCGAAAATTCTAAATGAGATTTTTAGAGACGCTGCTTTAAAAAAACTGCATTTCATTTAGCGTTGGTTTTAGAACTTTTATTCCTGACTGTGTTTAGATTTACGGTCTAATGTTGTTGCTTTTATACGGTTTTAAATCAAATGAAAAATACTTCGTTTGATTAATTTCTAAGTTATCGTTTTCTATCTATAGACTAGAGTAGATAATTTTTGAAACAAAAAGGTTATGTGAAAAAATTGTGAATACAAAAGTTGTAGAACTTTTAAGTACCTACAACTTTGCCATTGAACTTTTTTCTATAGGACTTGTAGTTTTGTCGGAAATCGAGAGAAACCATTTTTTTCTCTTTAAAGCTCCCCCGTCCCGCTTCCCGAACTCGGATTGACCGTAATTTATTTTTCCTTACATTTTTATCATATTCCCCTCCCTTTCTAATGGGTTTCATCCGACTGCGATTTTTTTTATCTTTTCATTATTTTCAAAGGCTTCTACCCCAGTCTACTACTCGATCATGTTATTATTAATGATTTTGAATTTTTGACTAGTCAGTCCGAATGAGAATTATGATCGTTCTTATCATATTTAATTAATTAGGAGTACCTACTCGTTCAAAAAAGGTTGTCTTTTTCCTTATACCTTCCTTGATACCTTCTTGAATATTCAAATTTGTAAAGAAAATACCTACATTTGTTAATGTAGGTATTTTCTTTACAATTTTGTAATATATTGCTCCCTATTTCAAAATTATGGACTTTTCTATCAAACTCGGCCAACGATATAATGATGATGTTACATAATGCTATACCTAATGCTAAAAGTCAAATCTACTAGTTCAATAGATCTACACTGAATAGAACCATTAAAGGTTTACCAGGTTTTAAATGGCGGTATGTTTTTAAATTTTATTTATTACTAGCGGTCCGCCCCGGCTTCGCCCGTGGTACATAATATTTACATTTTCTCTAGATAAAAACCATCCTCGTACTTCAAGGAATATAATAAAAAAAGAATTATCGAAATCGGTTCAGCTGTTCTCGAGTTATGCGCTTACCAACACATTTTGCGATTCATTTTTATATATAAGACTAGTGGTCCGCCCCGGCTTCGCCCGTGGTACATATGAAAAATACCGATTGAAAAAGGCCGATTCTCAGACTTACCCGATATGCACAGAAAATTTCATGAGAATCGGTCCACCCGTTTCGGAGGAGTATGCAGACTAACATTGTGACACGAGAATTTTATATATAAGAAGATAAGAAGAAGATTATATCGTGAAATTTGTAGACGGGTTGGCTTAGTTGGTAACGACCCTGCCTTGGAAGCCAGAGGTCGTTCGATTCACATCCAGGGACAATATTTTTGTGATGAATCGATACTTGCTCTATATCTGGCCCTGGGTGTTAATTATCAGCCAATTGGTACCATAACTGATAATGCAAGCGAAAAGCTTAGTATAGGATCAGAATTCAGATCGTGATGTGTGTGTGTGTGTGTGTGTGAAATGTTTAACAGAAGTATGAGGTCAGTATAAAATGCAGGAATATTGTAGCGCATAACATCTTGCAAGCTAATCGTGCCCATTCAAGCAGCCATTCACGCGAAACTGGGGAAAGCTAAAGTTTGTTTCACATAAAGCCACTTCCTTTACTTCGATGTTTTTGGCTTTTAAATGAGATCATTCACGTGATTCTATCCTTTATTATACGTTTCCTGGATAATGAGATATCTCTGTCACTCCTATTGTTTCAATTACCTAATGATTCCCCCTTTGTAATATGGACGAACATCGACCAATATTTTCAAAAATTAAAAAAAAAACATACATTAATAATTTTCATTTATTCGCAGCAGTAGTAGTTATCTAATTAATTGAAATGTGCTAAGAATATAATGATGATTGAATATTAAAACTTCGTATTGAAAACTCGAAATTGCCTTTAATATATAACAAAGCTTTAGTGCAGGCAGCATTTGTGAACACTTTGGTAATATATTAATATTTCTCTTATCGCAGCGAGACAGCATTCCCTTTACAATTTTTATCGACTCTTGTACGAATAAACTTAATAGATGAAATGTTTCATAAAATATGAAAGTTTTATAGTTTTATATTTAATGAAATTTTTACTCACACCACATCGTGCCCACATTTTGTTTTGGTACTTTTATATTACGTGGTAGAAAAAGATTTTCTCATTTTCTATCATAATAATTTTGTTATTGGTGATTTGAACTTTTGAGATTTAAACTTGAAACCAATTGAATTAATCACATGAATTTAATTTGATTTAGAATATTACTAAAACATTTATGTTATTGTCACAAATAAGTGTAACCGATGTCCTCGAACATGTTTAAATAATATTTTTTATTGGTTGATATCAATTAATTTTTAAGATTATATTAATTAGTTATCTCTTCTTTCAGGACGGGTCAATAGAATTTGAGGAGTTTATACGGGCTTTATCGGTGACATCGCGAGGAAATCTCGATGAAAAGTTACATTGTGAGTTGCTTGCCTTTTGGAGCTTTTTGTGTATTTATAAATATTTTAATGTTAATATCATCCTGACTTGACTTTATAAATTTAAACGTACCTGTTAAAAATAGTTTTGTGTGACATGATATCGTATTCAAGTACCTAAATTCAAATGTTAACTGCAGATTTTTCAGTTGATCAAGAAGCTTTCTACAAAATGTTCCTACAATTATTATCAATTACTATATCTCACCGAAACTTATCAAAGTATAAGAAAATCACATTCCTTTTGCATGCAAATTTATTTCAAGATAGAATCTCGATAAATCTTTAACAAAGTACATAAAAACTTTTATGAAGCTGTTTTCGGACTGAATGGAGCATACAGAACGTATATTTTACGTTTAATACATACTAAGTATGTGATCGACTTTTTATATATATTTTAGGGGCTTTTCGTCTCTACGATGTGGACAACGACGGGTATATAACGCGGGACGAAATGTATAACATAGTGGACGCTATATACCAGATGGTGGTATGTATTTACAAACTATTTTATAACACGTTCCCTTTACACTTCTTATCCAAAGTTGAGAAAATTATTGTTATGTAAACATGTCGGGCATATTTATTATTATTGTCGTATTAACAACATGATTTCTAGTAACATTGGGAATTGGGATAATCACTTCTGCGTATTGTTGACAAAAAACAAAATAAAATACCTGGAATTGTTTGTTGTTGTCTACGTATAAATCATATTTTCAGAATTACAGACAAAACAACAATTCTCAGTGACAATACTCCAATTAAATTAATAAATCCACCTACATTCTTGATAAAATCTATCGAATAATTAATTAAAGAATCAATTGCTAGATAGGAAACGTATGTGGCTTATGGCTAAGGGTGACACCATAATATTGGAAATAGGGGTTGAATATTTTCCTTGCTCGTGTCGTTTTCCACCGAGCAAACAGCGATCTCCGGAATCGGTGTATCTGATACCGCAGCTAGTGTACAAAGTTGAGTCGACACAAAACCAACACCGACATGAAAATCGTTGATATTATTAGTTTCCCCGCGTCCTGTTCTATATGATTCTGTATTTATTTTGTAGATAACTGAACTGTTATTTGTTAGCTACACTATGACGGTATTGCATAATTATCCAATAAGTAGTTCTAAGTGCATTTAAAAAAGGTACCTAGGTAATATAGCACTTTTTCTCGTTTCTAGGGGCAAACTCCGCAGCCAGAGGACGAGAACACTCCGCAAAAACGCGTGGATAAGATATTCGATCAAATGGACAAGAACCACGACGACCGTCTCACCCTGGAAGAGTTCCGCGAGGGCAGCAAGGCTGATCCCCGCATTGTGCAGGCCCTGTCCCTCGGGGGAGATTAATCGACAGTCATTCTCTCGCCGGATTTCTCATTTACTTAAAGATTTACCCGTAACGCCGCCACGTGAACGCTTTCTTCTGTTGCTTATCTAACATTCAGTTTACTTCATTCAATTGAAACTGGCAGTACCTACAACAGTACAAGGTCTTCTATGACCACCTTCGTGAACTATAAGAAAGTGACATGGGGCGGAATTAAAGGCGTTTTTAAGTATTTGCCATGTAATTCCGAGCGAACGATATCACTTAACCAGTTTCTTAGAAACAACAATATATGGATGTCGTGAAACTATCGCAAATTTTAAGCTTTGATGTACTACGCTTCAGTCGCACCGTGTCTATTTCTCCTGTTTATTGTGACTGTCCTTTGTCCTTTTTTCTACAAGAAGAAGGAATGTATGAGCTCGCAATATATTTGGAACGATTACACTCTTGATCTAGTTCGAAAAGTTACGGTTGTAAATAAAAAATGCGGGGATCGGTGGGCACTGTGCCAGGCAATATGACTTCATCTTTAACATCTACACAAGTCATGAATATTTTATTTCAGTTTCAAGGTTGTGCAAATATAACAATACCTTTTGAGATGCTCTTCAGTCTGCCGTTAATTTTCACACATTTTCATACATTAACATAAAATATTTTTGCTAATTTAGATTACTTTGTTAGAAACAAAAATGTAAAATTGCCGATTCTAATTATTGGTACTCTTATTGGTACTGTAAATATAATTTCTAAATTAATGTAATTAAATACTAAAGTAATGACGATCCTCGCATGAGAGCTGAGAGATGGCAAGTGACACTGAAAATACTTGAGAAAATTGATAATTATCTCCCGTTATAAATATCATTTGATTTTTTAACAAGCACACCTAGCGACCTTTTTGACTCACTTGTGGCAGACGAATCCGTGCGAGAGATTAATCCTCCCTGAGGACAAATTTACCAATTTTTCATATAATATCATTATGCTCATACAAAATTCCCATTGGTATCTTTTTAAATATACACACAGTTGCATAATATATCTACGATTAAATAAATTAACCTGATTGATTATCAACATGGTAATAAACATAAATTGTTCATTTACAGAGTAAGAATATTGTATCATGTTAATTTGAATGCCAAAATGAACCTTTTTAAAATAAAACAATAATGCAGAAACCTTCGATTACTCGTGAAGATGATGAACATGTTACACATTAACCTAGGATATTTATAGAGGGCAATGTAAATATTGCCTTAACCTTAAAAAATATTCCATACAATTTTAAATATTTAGACATTGGTGTTGATAGTCACGCATCCCGTTTAATATTGAATTTATTGGATTGCTCATTTTACAGTATAATTATTAAAACAGTATCCCAAATAAGTGGATATCTATATCTATCTAACAAGAGTTAGTTTTTCTGTTTATACATTCCATTATGTGATCAAATAGGTAGGTATAATTTTGAATTAGATATATAAACTCAATTTTAAATGCATCTCTGCTACGCTTCTTGTCAAGTAAAATTACACCAACATTTAGGAGACGTACCTAACTATTATACCTAATATTTATGTATTTATATATTATCATCCAATAACACAATTTTGTTAACGTTGCTGTTGTTGTTGGTTAGATTATTAGGTTTTTAAGAGTTACGCCCCATTGTATCGTTATATTAGTATTCGTACTTTGTGACAATATAAAGTTTTTTGGCATAAGTACGTTTGGGTTTTTACAGCCCCATAGTTGATACTTTTTAAAAATATACTCATAATGCCATGATATGTAACATAACATGGATAAAAATTACGAAAAAAAAACTTTTAAGAAATTTTTAAAGAGAACATCAGAGGCATGTTAAACTTATGAAAATTGTAATTTATTAAGGAATAAATGACATTAAAATCACTTGGATAGAATTTAAAAACAATCATTTGATAACCGTCGAAGCAAAATTCTGATGATGGTATGTCGTAAACAGTACTGGTTGTGGAATGGACTTAAGCCTTAAAAATAACACGGTTTCGCCGGAGACAACTATAAAATTAACAATTTCGAAGGATTCCCATCACCCGATATGTTATAGTTATGTAAGTAGAATAGCAACGTAGATTGGGTAATACTAATGAAGCTTAAAATTCTCTACCCATCCAGTTGCAGAACTAGGATGTTGCTTCCAGTCTAAAAAACAACATATAAATTATTTTGCTAACCTTTAAGTAGAAGTATTTCTACAACAATAAATTATTTACAATCAGACCTTTAGCTTATACGCACATGTAATGTGTTAACTGTCAACATCGGTCAAATAAATATAATATTAACTGTAAATTTTATTTTTTTAGGTAACAGCTTTATCGCCTTTATCATATTGTTATTGGTACCTATCCATTATTGTTAATTTGAATATTCTACATGATCGGATAAACTACCAGAGGCCAATACAAGTACCTATAGAGAGGCTTCAAGATCCTCAAACGAACTAGAATCTATAGAATCTAGATCTATCGTTGCGGGCTGTGCATTGTAGGATTAACGTTGGAACTGTGGAAGCTGTCTTCTTTAGAGCAACATACTTAACTCTAGTTTAAACCACACGCTATTTATTTACCGCATCTACTCTACCATTTTGCTTTACACTATGTATCTTCGTTGTAAGGTGTCGTTCTTAGATAAAAATAGATCAATGTGATTTAATGTTTCAAGTAGACACGAGATTTTAATGTATTCTGCCTTTCAAGAATATTACCAAGCTTTCTCACGATAGATAAAACAATAGTGTTTAATGTTATCAATGTTTCGTCTTTTAGAAGTCTTACTATATTTTTTTTGTTACAAATTACCCAGTTTCACGTTAGCATCGGCAGCGAACTGAATGTTTTAAATTATTATTATTAACTGTACTTTATGCGTTTATTAAGATATTTCTTATCTATCGTTAACGAACGTAGGATAACATCAGAAGAGTAAATAAAAGTACAGAGTCAATGCTTCATACAACCGCGCAAATCGGTTCCTCTACTAGGTATATATCATAAAATCTTGAAAATACTTAGAGAGCGTTCTACAAATGTGAACTTCACTAACGATAGCTAAGAAAAATAGTTTAAGCGTAATATAAGAGTGCTAAGCTTCAATGTTATCAAGATCTACCCTATTCCTGTCTATTTTCCTACTTGCACGTTAATGTTTTAAAATCTTTATAATTAGGAGATTATAAACGCAAAGATACTATCTCTATGTAAAGTTTGGAAAACAGGTAGGGTTATTTCGGAGTGAGTAAAAGGATCGACGATACTTTACACTTCTGCGTTATGATGCAATCTTTTACAAATTCGCAAGAATCTGGTTCCGAAGCAAAACCGTTTTCGGTCAATATACCCAGAAATATCAATTTCTGACAAAATTAAACCTTAAATGGTACGATTAGCCATGTTTGGATAAATCTTCATTCATTATTAACAATTTAAGTTCATTGTTTTTCTCCTTAAGGACTGTTTTTCTTTATTCAAATGGGAATAATTTTCCTAAATTCTTAACATACATGATACAATAATATTACTTTCATGAAGAATACTTTTAATTAAATTATTATGTTGAATCCGATCGTTTTACTCACTGCGCAATTATTTTTATGAAAGCTAATTTGTAAGGAAATTTAATTTAAGGTTAGTATTAAAATAATGTGTAATGAGTTCAGTTCGCTGCTATTAGTTATTCTTTAGGAAATTTTGAATACTTAGTAACTCTCTGTGTGTATATAGTGTTAATTACTCGCCTACTTTACTTACTACTTAATATAATATTCACTTTTAATATAAATTATTATTAATAAACAAGTTGATATGGAATCGGTGTTTTATTTACCCCATCCTTCCCTTATTCTCTATCTACTATTTAAGTATATAACTATAAATTCACTCACCTTTCTATGATTATTTAAAAAAAATAATGATGATAACTCTAAAATTCGAAACATTTATGCAGCTGGTAAAAGACTAGTTAGTCATTGGAGTCCTAAGTTGCAGGAATATTTTTAACTTTATATCTGAAGTCACCAATACAGATTCGTTAAAATGAGATCAACTACAATAATATTGCACAGGTATTACATGTGGGAAAATAAGTACAACATAGATTTTAGCAAGGCCTTTGACGAGATACCGCATCTTATAATATATGGTTTAACTGGTTCACTTTTACAATGGATCAAATCATGCATACAGGGAAGATTATTCTAGGTAGTTCTTAATGAATTTGAATCAATGAAATACCCTTGGAGTTCCGCAAGGGTTAAATTTAGGGCCTATTCTCATTAACTTTGTAAACGGTATTATACGTACAAGAGTTAACAAAATTTTAGGGTTAAAATCAGTCAAACAACAATTGAGGTAGGTTAATTCATTTATTAATTTATAAATGGGATTAAAACATTGATATTATTACACACGCATGTTTCATTTTGGTACAACCATACGAAATATTGAAGGCGACAAAAATTAATAACTAAATGAACGGACAGTAAGAAATAAACTTAAAAACAATTCTTAATATTTCAGCTTACAACTCTCCAGAGTTTCTTTAATTTTAATAACCACAATACAATCATAAAATATAACAAATATGCAGTGTTACACACAAATTTCAATAAAAATGGTAGAAATACAATTAACAGAACGTTTACTATCCTATATCCATACCTAGTGAAAGGGCATTGAAACTTTCTGGCATATCAACCCGCCGCCATTTTGATTTTGAAAAAAAATCAAAATGGCGGCGGGTCGATATGCCAGCGTCCATACAAAAAGTTTCAAACCCCTTTAAAATGAATCTTTATGATGTGATTACGGATTATCTGATTTTGTTAGAAAGATATGTGCATAAATAACACAATTTATTAGAATTAAGACCAACAATTTCTACTGTCTGGAAATTTTGCATTGCTATAAAATATATAGAATCAATACAAATCATAACTAAATCAGAAATAGAATCTTATTAACAACGTTCACGTTTACAAGAATATAGATTTAAACCTTGCAGGAACAATGTAATCAACTTTCCGTTTTAATACTATAATCTATACTAATATTATAAAGCTGAAGAGTTTGTTTGTTTGTTTGTTTGAACGCGCTAATCTCGGGAACTACTGGTCCGATTTAAAAAATTCTTTCGGTGTTAGAAAGCTCATTTATCGAGGAAGGTTATAGGCTATATATCACGCTGCGACCAACAGGAGCGAAGCCACGGGGGTGAAACCGCGGGGAGCAGCTATTGTTTTATACATAGTAGATTTACCCCATAATATTACTCGAACAGGTTTACTGTGAATATTCAGTGGAAATAGACGTATTATCATCAAATACTTATATAAAATACAACGTAGTACCATCATCTTTGACGACCACACCCTTTACAGGGCCACATAGCACACTAATACATTGTACAGTAAACACTAGAAAAATGATTATAATTATAGTAGTTATACGTCCAAGTAAAGTACATATAGAAATAGTTATATTACACACATAGTCGGATTAAAAACTACTGGGTTTCCAAAAATCCAAACGTGACTTGCATAAAGCAAAAATATTTTCTATAGTAGCTGCTGTTTGCAATGAGAAATTCGTATTCTCACAGTTTAGTTACAATTGATAGTCCTTATGATCCGCTATATTAGTTATATACAATACTAATATATATTATGGACGTAGATTAAAATGTACATACACACATTCATCGATGTTAATCTAAATCCGCTTATTTTAATGAAATTTAAAGCATTTGGATTCGAAAACATTGGAATATTTAGCCAAAATGGTACCTATGTACGAAATAACGTACAGAATTCCAGATAAACTTCGTTGTAGTGCTATAACAATATTTAGAATATTTGAGCGAGATATTTTGCCTATTATACGAACCTTATACAGTAGGTACTAGTTAATTATTGTTATTTTGATTGACATCAGACACTGCAGCACTGCAGCATTACCGTCTAGGTACTTTATATTACTATGTATACAGGATGTCCCACTATTGGTATACTAAGCGCGAAGGGACTTGTAGTTTAGCATACACTGATCACGTAAAAAATACTTAAACAACAAAATTACGTCAAAAATTGTTTGCTAAATTTTTCCTGAAAATCCATGTTTTCTTCTCTAGCTTCGCGCAGCCGGCATATACCACTTCTCTAATGTGAGCATTTTGTCTATGAAAACATAATCTTAAACGATAGCTCACGTGCTGGTGGCAAAGTTGGGTGGGTTGCTTGTTATGGGTGTACACAAAGAGTTTTAAGAATTCATCTATTTGAAATAAAAATGAGTCTGGAATTTTATAAGTATTTTTTACGTACTCAGCGTATGCAAAACTATAACCTCCTTTGAGCCTAGTATGCCAACAGTGGGACACCCTGTATAGTAATATAAAGTACCTAGACGGTAACGCTAGCATGTCATGCGTTTACGTGAATTATCATGCTGCATGAGTGGCCAAAAAAATCAAATCATTTAATTAAAGATCACTCATGCGTGATACAACACACGAACACATAACACACACACAGGTCATGCTGCACTACCGTCTAGGAACATACAGTGGATTCTAAAGTACATAATATGTATATGGATCTCTTTCAGTCAGATCGATGTATAAGGTACACAAATATGAATAGTGAGTTTGTAGTAAGGTCGACTTATTACGAATTAATCAATAAAGACAGCTATAATTACGTTATACATATTTATTAAACACTAAAAAATGTACTTTGGACGCAAAGAAAAAGTAAATAGACACCAATATTTACGTTGATACTCATCTAAAATCCGATTATGCACGGATAACTCTTTTATGGTAAATTCTAACCCTTTAATAAGCTTTTTAATTTTAAATGTAAGGTTAAAGATATAATCCTATATATGACTATTATAATATGTACAGGGTAGCACACAATTCTGGCAAAGATTTTTTTACCAAAATGGCGACTCTAAAGCAGTGTATAAATGCCAAAACCTCCTCCTGTTGTAAAAACATAATTATTCTTTTAATATAGCAATCATGCTAAGTTTTTAGTGCTAACAATTAAATCAATAAAAATTACACAAATGACTTTGAAGATGGTCTAAATGAACCGGTTGTAAAACAAGTATCAGATACTTATTCAGTATGAGGTGATAATGGATGACTCAACATTTCCTAACTATTGCATCCTATATTGTGTTCTAATTCTATTGAAGTAAACAAGATTCCATTTTGAATCTAAACATGCCACAATAGTTCCTGCTAAATGACATACACTTTACACACAAAAAAAGTGATACAAATTGAAAATTTTGCAACGTCGGTTAAATAAAAAAAATTAAAATATAAATTGAATACTTATCAAACGAAAGGGTAAATAAAGTTAGCTTCTAGTTAGGACAAATATCTTATTAGCGAATAAACTACAAATATACATTTATCCAGCCAATGGGCGAGCAGGATTTATTGTTACGCTTATTTTACGCTCCGCCATTGGTCCACGCGTAGATAGACCTATATAAAAGGCACAAAAATGCCATCTACACCTTTAAAGACTTATCAAATTGTTAGCCAATATTTGTACCAAGTGATAAATCATAATTGACTTATTTTACAATGCTCGATTTCTGTTTCTAGTCTAAGCCTAATACGACTAAATTTTGTACAATACACAAAGCGCTTACAGTTTATTTTAAACACAGCATTAATCATTAAAATTACGTACATATATGTAATTTGTAGTGTGGTTACTTGAACACATTGATACATAATAAAATATTTTATAATTCAATTGTGCACACAACTCAACACGATTGACTGTTACAATCTCTTATTAAACAAATAAAATAAATCCTTCAATTAAAACTTCATGAAATTAATAACAAAATTAAAAATATATTCTATTATAGATAATTAAAAATATTATACAAAACAATGTCATAAGTAAATAAAATAAAATAATACGAATAATTATTTATTTTGTATCAATGTCAAATATTCAAATAATTGTAATTAAAATAAATCTAATTGAAATAAACTATTAAAGCAATCAATTTAATCTCACATTACGGAAATTTAAATATCATCACAATAATTACGCATAACGTTCAAACATAATAAATACGTCAGTTTACATTCATATTCTCAAACAAAATACACAATTACACACAAAACTAGGAACATTCATCAATTAAATTATAAATTGAAAACTAAAGCATAATCATAATAAAAGGCACCAAATTGAATAAACATCACAATAATTATGCCGGACATTGTCTTAAGTACTCAGAGTCGAAATATATTACAGTAACAGTGATGTCGTCTCTAAACATTCTACTGACGTCCGGGGACAGACTGAGCAAATGGGCGAGTCTAGAATGATCGACGCCATATTCTGTTCCGCCAATCGCATGTCTTATAAGATGCGTGGCCGCATTCCTATCCTTTGGTTTGCTCTTTAAACTTTCCTTCCTGTGCGATAACAATTCATTGATATCGCCCAGCTGTATATTCTTCCTCGGCAACTTCAGAGGATTGAAGAACACTTTGCCTTTCATGTGCTCCCCGACTAATTTCACAGATTGCAGCGGCGTCATCATATCCCAAAGGCCATCCGAAGCGATTATTAAAAATTTGTCCTTTGGAGTTAGCCTGTGATAATAAATATCGGGTTTGGCGGACAGGTACGGCGGAGTGTGGTAATTAGCCGGTATCGCTCTTTGTCCGATCACTGGAACGGCAATTTTTGATAGGATTTCGGCCGGCCATTTATATCTGAAGTCGCCCATACTTCGCAACGGTGCTAACTCTCCCAGAAGTCTGTCTCTTCTTATCACAGTTTTTCTTTCACTATCCGGATGCTCATTCCATATCCTTTTCAGCTCGTCAAAGTTTTCCGAGTTATGTTCTTTGGTAATTTTCTTTGAAATCCATTCGTTCTCTTCGGTCATCGTCCCTAAAACGGCATTGCAATCACCGACATTCGCGACATACAAATGGGGTCCGTCGATATACGCTATGCACGCGACGGCTCCGGATAAAGCGACCGATAGGGTCTTGTGATTTAGCGTTCCATCGGCGGCAAACGGTTCTAAAACTTCTCTTGACAGATCATCATCCAATTGAAGTATACTTTTCTCTAGCGCAGATTTTACGTCTACTTCTTGTTTGTGAAATTGCGACAGTTCCGATAGAAAGTGACGGAAACTGGTATCGTATATATTTTTTAGGTCCTGCACTATATCCGCCTGCAAATATAATGTGACACATTTAATTTTTAACTTTTCATCTTTGTAATATCACTTGACAAGTTTTATCTCACCTTATCATTAAATGTTTCTATTAAATTATCTGTTTCTTCTTGGTTTTTCACATTTTCTAAAAGATTGGATGGCAGTAGACTAGCGGCGATATATTTCATCATTCGCTTTGATAGAACTTGAGCACACGCAGGACCACCATGGCCATCAAACACTCCCATTAAGTAACCTGTAAAAATCACATAAAAAATATGAAATTTATACTTTATATTATTTATTATTTTACTGTTAATAGGATATTAGAAGTCAGAATAATATTAATCCTTTTGAAAATAAAGTAATTACTTATAGAAATTGAATTATATTTTCATTAAATTTTCCTAGTATTCTGATTCAATGTATATATATAATATGTACTGGATTACATAATATTTAAAAACTGACGTAACAGCGGTATATGCATAGGGCATAACATGCGGTATATAAACAAGCAGTTAACGCCGCGCCGTGCGTTAGAATCATAAGCAAAAAAGAAATAAGATATACATTTAAATTAGCTGACTTCAAACGGAACGTGTTTTTACGCTGCTTCTATCTTTTAAGAAATATGGTGTAATCGTTAAGTTTGCACAGGCGATTATCTTAAAACTCCCATACATTTTGTATCCAAAGCAGATGTTCGAAGTGACGTCATCATGGTGCAATACAATGACGAGCTCTATTTAAAGATTCTAAATGAACTTTCCTTAAAATTTGCGAAGTAATTAAAGCAAAAAAATTGGTTGTTTGTAAAGTAGGTTTACGATCGAGATGTTTACGTGATAACGTCTTATTGGTGGCAGCGCTCGAGATGAGACGGGAGATCGGTCCGTCTCTCTTTCGTTATACCTGCGATCGCGCTCGTGAGGTTTTGGTGTGACACAAGTTTCTGAACATGTCACCCGACTAAAACGATTTTAAAAACTTTATCACGTTAAAAACCAATAAAAGAAAAAAAGAACTCTACAAAGTAAAATAACTTATATTTTAATAGATTTTTTATTCTCCATTAACATTTTTAGTTGATAATTAAATATTGTACCAAGAATCTAGTATAAATTGGTTACCTTTAACCAAAATAAAATTGCATTTAAGTTTTTGGAAAAATGAATGTTGTGCCCATGAAGATACTTTGTAGAGTTTGATCGGTCCACGACACAATAGATTTTCTATAATTGTGTCTGTGATTCCGAGGCCTGAGTTATTACACAAATAATGTTATTTTCACGTACCTGGTGTCATCTTACACTGAGCTTCACTTCTTGTGTCTTCTATGGGATCATTGGAAGCTAGTTGGTTAGAATCATAGGACTTTAAGGCACCATATGTGAACTCCTTATTAAATTCATTTTTACGCAGAGTAATTGTAACCTGTAACAATTTAGTTCATTATATTATTGTACTTCTTATATCTGATATTGTAGACCTTGTCTTTAATACATAACTTTTTTTGATAAAAATAATCAAGCATTTGTTTCTCTAAGGGCTGATTTTTCAATCCTTGGATAAAACTTATTCGTCGAATAATGTATAAAACTGCCATTTTAAAAACGTATTCTAATTGCCCGTATGTTGATGACAAGGTAGTTTATGTGACATTATAATATTATCGTGTAATACTTTATTGGACAGTTAAGTTTTAACCAAGCATTGAAAAATCGGCCCTAAGTTAACATCTAATGTAACATGTTCAAGCAATGAATAAATGAATTATTAATTTTGAATCTTTTTATTTTAAAGTACAGTTTCTTTGCATGTATTTCGTTATCTGCCCTAAACATGAGAAATGTTTAATTCGCATAGACACAGCATTGAATCAAGACAGATAAACTTATTAAAATATATATTTCACTTTTGATAAAAAGAGTCCTGGCAAAAATCTGTTATTGTATCCATTCTTCAATGTAAAAATTAATAGCAATTATCATTTTAAAGCTCTTGTCTGGAATCACAGTTATTAAAAATCAAAACCACTGAAAACCAGGCAAAACATGTACATTTATTGAGTGAGAGTGGGATTGAATTTTCCACACACTCGCACTTCAAAATAAGAAAACCGGGGGCAAAATGCATTTTTTTTTATCTGGATAGCACAAGAGCATATTTAATTTGCTGTGATGTAGACTATAAATAATAAGTAAACGTAATTTAAAAAAAAATCGATTAGAAAAAAATTAATTAAACATTCTTGCCATATACATATAAAATTTTGGTTTCATCAAAAAAACTATGAACGCACCAATCCTGTGGTGGGATCTAGTAGTAATTGTTTAGATTTCATATATCCATTACAAATATATAAAAATATTGGTATCCAGCTACACAAACACACAAATTGTCTATACTTATACAGTTTGAAAATATTGAGAAAAGTATTTATTTAAAAATTCGCTTTTTAAAGGTACAGTGGCAAAAGCATTTAAATTTATATTTAGGATATGTTAAGGTTAATACATAAACTTTGTATAATCAGTAACAAATATAGAAATTTGAAACACAAACGTTGGACAAAATTAAATCTATATGTACCTAATGACATACTATAAAATGTATATTTCTAATGGGACTAATAATTATTAAAGCATTGCAATTCATCACATAAAAAATTCAGCATAGCTTGTACAAAATCTTATCTCCTATGTACACGAACATGATTATATAAACATTTATAGCATCGCACTTACTTCTTGGGGCGAAGGAAGAGACGTGATGCCATCCTTATGAGATTGTCTTGCATATTGTGAACTTCTAAAAGAACGCACTTGGATCTTCGAAGCGAGACTTCGGTCGGTTTTTACATTTATAACATGACTTCGATTATATGTATCGAAAAGCGTTTGTCTCAAACCACGGTCCAATTTCATACATCCATTCATAACAACACAAATATTTGGATAATTCATATTTTAAACAGTAGGTTATCCGGCCATGTTATGCAATCATTTAATTTATGTGAACAATAAAGTTCTACATGAATAAATCGTAATTTTATATAATTACGGAAGACAATAAGTCAATAGTCAATACACGGAATAAAATTTAGTTTGTCATATTTTTAATCCTGAAGTCTGTACATCAGCCCAGTGTTAGCAACCTGAAGTGAGCTGATTATCGTACCAGGGGCGTAAAATTATCGTACATTAGGCGTTTTTGGTTCGAAATTATCGTACTTTTTAGAATAAAGTCAATTATAAATAAATAAATCATATAAATTGTAATATTGATAAGTATGCAAGTTCTCTATAGTTAATCTTTGTTTAACTACCGCTGTCAAATCAACGGGACACTGAAACCCAAACGTTTTACGTGCCTTAATATTCATTATACTCTTTGGTTTTACGCGTGGTACAGACTACAGACCTGAACCGATTCCATTTCCACTTTATGTTCAATAAACGCGCCAAGTTTAAAATTCAATCTGACAAAATTTCACTGTTCCCATGAAAGTTCGATAAGAAACACGTCAAAATTTCATATTTGTATGGGTGAAATAATATAAATTCTCGAATTTTGCCTGATAGAATTTATCGTAAAATCAGCGTACGATAGTAACATGCTATCGTACATCGTACGTAGGCACCAAATTATCGTGTTTGTACGATAATTATCGTACGGTTGGGAACGCTGCATCAGCCGTATTCCTAGATCACAGCACAGATCTTTAATAATTTTTATTTTTATGTGGCAACATTTGCCTTGCGATTTTGGTCGCAAGTAGACTGACTCTAGCGACTAAAAATTTTACATTGGTTTTAAATTTACACAAACCATTTAAATATAAGATTCAAGTTAATATTCTTCTGGTTTGAAATAGAACAGAACAGAAAATTTCAAGGAAATATTACAATTTTTATAAAATCACAAGTTATTCAGCGACCGCGACGCGACGCAGACTTGGACGTTCATACTTAATCATGCATATAATTATGTTTAATTATTAATTAAAATTAAATATTAATTTTGGGAAAGGAAATAGAAAAGGTATGTGCCTTTTCAAATTTATAAATAGAATCGCAATAAATTCCTAATATGTACATATGATCATTCTGAATAAATTAAGATTCAAATGCGTAAACAGAATATTTTATATGTATTATATTTACTACCTATTGTTCGTATATAATTATTATAACGTTATGAAATGTATGTGATAATTATTATTCATAATAAGAAAACATAGGCGATCACTAGTCAAGCTGAAGCTTTATCGTGTTTATGACAAAATATTTACGCGCCACTGCAAGTAATCGATTTGAAACTTTGCTACGAGCTTATTACAGGAAATACGACTATTTATACGAATTATGATTCAGTATATGTCTGATTCCCATGTTTTTTTTATATTCAAATGGAGTCTAATAACTATACCCATTATAATCAAACATGTAACTAATACTTAATATGATTATATTTTAGAAAAATGAAAGCGAAATGAAACAAATAAAATTAACCGTGTAAAACTATGTACTCTGATAAAACTTTTAATTAATGTAGAATGCAAATTAATTTGCTTTTAATTACTTGTATAGCAATTGCTTTACGTACTTACGTACGTACTCGCCTAGCAATAATATTTAATCAAGATTTAATCCTATAGTGCCGCCAATGATTTTTTAAATCATTGATGTAGGCACAGTACCAAAGAGTATTTTAATTAATACAGGTGCACTTGAGGTGCAAAATACTCAGACAGTTGGTACCATATTATTACTTGCTGTGTAGGTACCGCGGAGTTGCATTCATTACAAAATTTAATTATGAACCATAATTAAATTCAATGTACCATTTCCACGTTAATCCGAAAAAAAGGCAAAGAGTCAAATATTCTTACAAACTACAATAATTTAAATGCAATTATTATTAAATTAAAATTCAAACAAATATTTTATTTCCGCCTAATTACAGAACGAAAGAACGTGAAAAGAACGAAAGATAGCGAACTCCATAGTTTTCCATAATATTATGTTGCGTTCATGTCTGTCAATATTGTATGATCATTGTTAATAATATTATAATTTTTTTTAAATTAATAAATCATGGTTTAGATATTTAATTTAAATAAAACCAAAATTTTTTAATATTTTACGTATTTTAAAAGTTTTGATACGTTCAAAATAATAATTACTTTTAAAACTCGGTTACTAATTCAGGAAGTGGAAAGAGAACGCATGCGCAATGCGCATGTCGTATTCGGTCGTTCCTCGTTCACTGTCGCCGACAACGCAGAATTAAGATTTTCTTGTTCGTCTAATTTTTGCCAGTAATAACGTAATTTAATAAAAAAAATGCCGAACCAAGTTTTGACTATAGAACCACAAAATGAGCTGAAGTTTAGAGGTGAGTAACATATCTTTTTACAGTACGAAGATTAGAACACCCGCATTGAAACTTGGGCAACATAGGTCATGTTAACTGCTGACAAATGGAGATTTCTATTTCCAGATATCGGCATTTTGTCGGGGTGCGGTTTTGACATAGTTATTTATTTATGCATTTTAGTCTTTCATACTCATATATCTAGCTAACAAATAGTTTTTTCCGTTTCAAATAAGGGTAAAAACGTTACGACAGCCGAACATAAGTATGTCGGCAGTAACGTCGATTGATTGATTAGCAGGGTCCATCTTCGAAAAAAAGTCATAAACATATAAAAAAATATAATAAGTACAAAATAAACGTTATCAAAGAGTTTTTTATTTTTTCACATGAACCAAGAAGTTGTTCAACTTTTCATTTTACGACCATGGGTAGTTTATAATTTGATTTTCGTCACCTAAACCTATGTTCTGACTTCTGATATATAAATCAAGAGGAAAGAATATACTTACTTATATTTTTATATTAATTATTTAGCTCCAACTTTAGCCTTTCTTCTCCACAATTAACAAAATCATTATGATAACAGATTGAGAAACAATTAAGTATTTAAAATAAAGAATACCAAATAACTGCACTACATTCTTGTGTATTTCTTTGATTCAGAATTCCGATTCAGGTTAATTTTAAATTACTTGAAGAAAGATGCAGTTGTTTAAGACTAAAAATATACAAAATATTGATAAAATGTTCCATCAATATAATTCAAATTGTTTGAATGTGTGTTAAATGAAAAACATTTAGTATTTAGTAAAATGTCCTGTGGTTACGTAGTAACATTTTATACATATTAAATTTTGTATGAAAATTATATTTGTCAAATTATTTATAAAATATTAATTTAATTCTTATGCCCAGATAGTATATGAAACTTATGGAAAATCTTTAAAGTTAAGTTAGATACATCATATAGTTATGTATATGAAATTATAAACTAGCCTTTTCTACTGAATCATTGACTGTATGGACTGGTAGTTCTAAGATTTAATATTGTAAACATCCCATCTGATAAACAAATACCTCTATATCTTTATTAAACAAGTTCTTAAGTTACATTTTATAAGATAACAGGGTTTTAAACATTTATTAAAGCACAGAAAATGTAAATCATTCATGGTCCCCACAAATATTATGTGTGTATCTATTTAAAACATTAACTAGAGAATGTGTGAAAGATAATAATTATTATACATATGAAATGTTCTTCTAAATTTTATAAATCATATTTAAATAATATTATGTTGTGTCATTCTGAAATTATATCTATTTGAAATATGTGAAGAAAGCTATTGCAAATCTTATAATGTTTTTCAAAAGTTTACTTTATAATAACAGATTTCCACAATAAATATTATGTATGTATAACATAAAGCTAACAAGCTTTTCAAGAACGAGTTATCTAGATAATAAATATTCTATCTTTGCTCTGAGTAATGTATACATTACATAGTTTATATTTCAAATAATTTTTGCTTGAACATTGAAATATTAAGCCTCAATGAATCACCAAGTACATGTTACATATAATCATATTTACATATACAACACTCCTTATGTTACACAATTGTGTTTGGAATTTGTTTGTTTCATATGGTGTGATATTCTGTGGAATTCAATACTTTTAAAACTTGTTAAAGGTGAGGAACCGTTGATGTACCCATAAAAGTTTAGATTAGCGCTAGTAAAAATAACTCCCTGTATATAACTAACACACATATTATTTGAGTTGACGTATTTATTTGTATATGTATATATTGTATGTTGGACCCCGTGTTACCAATGCAGACAGTTCGGTGGACAACAGTTTTTATTATTGAAATTTTTAGTTGATTTTTCAGGGCTGTTTGAACAGGGGTACACTACTTATATGAAGCTGTCGAACCCCACCAATGATACGGTACTGTTTAAGATCAAAACAACAGCACCCAAAAAGTATTATGTGCGCCCCAACTCGGGTTTACTTGAGCCCAATGACAAAGTTGATATTGCAAGTGAGTTATCAAGCTTTTTTATTATCTATACGAGTTTAAGAATGTACAACAAAAGTCACAGAAATAATGCAAGTCAAGACTGCATTCATAACAATGTTCCAATTGTTTTAGTTACCCCTCAGCCTGTCTATGTTGATTCAAACGAGAAACATAAGCATAAGTTTATGGTCCAGAGCGTTATTGCCCCAGAAGGCAAGACCAACATTGAACAAGTGGTGAGTAAACTTCTTCATTACTTGATAATAGTATTGATATTTGACATTTTTATGTATATTGATTGTATTTAAAGATATTTGTCTCTTAGAATGCTCACGAAAATTAAATTGAATAATAAAAAATGTATGGTATAAATTGAATTAAGTCTCCCAACCAATACATACATAAAGCTTCCAAACCAAAATAGCAAATTGTATCGTAAAAATTATATAATAACATGAATTTATTTCATAACTAAATCATAATAAAATGACTAATAGTCACGTGTCTTTTCAGTGGAAGGAGATAAGTCCCGATCAGCTCATGGATTACAAATTACGCTGCGTATTCGAAACTCCCCGAGGAACTAATCTCAATGTATGTAATTTATATATTTTTTAAGAAAAACCATCCTATTCCATGTTGTAAGCAAAAAAAAAAGTTTTTAAATCAACAAATCTATTGTAAAGTACATAAAGTCTCGTCTTTTATGCACCCTGATTACACCTATTACTCAGAACTGTCTAGAAAATAAACACACAGCAAATTGTATGTTCGATAAAGATTGAATAGTAAGGGCGTTTTCACACAGGACGCGGGCGACAATGCCGCCCAAAACGAAGTCACTAAAAAACGCGTAGCGGTCGCCGAAGAAGCGAAGCCGTCCAACGCGTCGCATTCCTCCTCCAAGGTATTTTTGCACGCTTGTCAAAGAGTTCCCCTCATTTTGTTTATTTTTTTTTTACAAAGGGGAACTCTGCAATGTAACCTTAACTGTAGTGAACGGCTTTTTAATGTTTTTTTTTTGCCCAATATCTAACCCATTGAACTAATCATTCATTCATTTTATTCGACATTCCATACGCTCGAATTGTTGGTTGTTGTTGGTTGGGAATCGTTATCGTAAAATGAATGTTTGAACACCCACGTCCAGTGTGTCAGAACTTATAGTTGAGCCATTTTAATAGGCAACATTTGACATAGAATAACATGATATTTTGTTTATTTAGAAATGCATATTTTTTAACTTTTTTCAATTACGATTACATATTTATAATAATCATGACCGATACAAGTAATTTTAAGATTTGATTTTACTGATAAACCATTCTTAACATAATAAACAATTTCTGATTAAAAGAGCTGACGTCGCTACAATTTTGTGTCAATCAACCTTTTTTCTTTTTAAGTACCATAGACATTACTCTAAAAATCGAAATTTGACATCTAGAATCGAATGCATTGATTACTTGGGAATAAAAATCATCATAAATTAATAAATGCGTTGTGTTTTTTTTAATTATTTAGATACTTGTCTTATTTTACTGGGACAGGGATTCGCCTGATGAATTTTAAAATTGACATGTGTTTCAAGTTCGATTGACAAATGTTTCGATTAATTCACTTTAATCGATGTTTTTGAGCAAGTTACCACCATACGAAGAAAAAATTGATAGACGTCAAATGTTGCCTATTAAATTGGCTCGACTATAGTACATATTGTGTTTCTGTTCACAATGTATGTCAAACCTACATGGCTAATTTTGCACGAGAACGTATATTTTGCTATTGTATTTTTCAATTGTAACAAATTAACGGTTTATAGCTTTGGACTATGATTACGAAGCCGTAGGTAACAATTTATGTACAAATGGTAGTTGTATACTTACAAGGAAAATGCATACATATTTTATCGGGTTTGATTTATGTTTATGTTATTGAGGTAATTGGAGGATGTTTTAATTTCGGTTTCGTATCGTTTTTGGCGGATAATCATAATTTACATTCGTGGTTAATTGTATTGCATGGTCCAGACCGACAGCATTATGCACGCATTGGCATTTGTAACAATTCTTACAGGAGGCTGTAGAAGGTTTCATCCAGAACGAAGCAAAGCGGAGGGATGAGGGCCCCGCCGATTCTAGTAGCGGCAAAACGGTATCAGGATTTTATAAGAATTATTAGGACGCGTTCAGACTGATCAGCGCTTCGTTTGTTTTATGAAAATAAATCGCGTAGAAAATATCAAATAAATTGGGTATCAAAAAATCGATGACGTAACGGTAAACGGCCGCGCAGTCTGCACGCGCCCTAAGACAACTCAAACACGAAGGTGAATTAGTATCGAAACCGTTGAAAGCACAATTTTTTCCACTGTTCCGTTCATAGCTAATAAGTTTCGATAAAGCAGACTGAGTCATGGCCAGGGATTTACGAGTCGGCTATATAACGTTTCATTCATCGTGCATTGCGGCATAGCGTATTTCAGCACAATGTGACCGTTTAATAATTAAATGGCTTTTTAGACGCAAGCTTTTCAATATTCGATTGTTGCACTCTTTATGATGTCTCAATGTCCCGTTAAACCTTATTTGCTGCATGTATATTTTTATTTGCGATTCCTTAGAAGGAGCCCGTGTGTGTGTATGTGTGTAGATGTTTATTGTCACTATGTTTGATTACAGGCTTTCTCTAAGTCTGAAAACGTCGAGAGCGATTTGCAAAAAGCAACAAATGAAGTAATTCATTTGAGGGAGGAAGAAAGTAAATTAAGACATGAAAATCTGCGACTAAAGGTAAGATCGTGCGTCACGTGATGCTCTTTTGCGATGATTAAGGGAAATCGCCTGAATATCGTTCGTTCAAGGCTGACAAATTTTTTATCAACACATTACACATTTCTTAAGATACAAGTCTTAGTTTCATAAAAAAACCTTTAAACATATTAATTAATTTTTATCCCTACACTTATTTTACTTACACTTATACACTTACACAATAATTATTACCTACACCAGTCTAGACGACAAATAACATTTATGAAGAAGTATTACTAAGCGAGTATAAAAAGCAGGTCATAATGAACGCCTCGTTATAAAAACAATATTGGTATTGATTCGCGCTATCTGTTTCATTTAGCCTGAATGAGATCATACTTGGTACCAATAAAATAAAGTGGCTTCTAATCAATTGTTATATAACCGACAATATTGGTCAATGAAAAAAATATTTTTCGCGCCTGTTACATAAGCTACATGCATATAAATACTATACAAACACTTGGTTAAATTTAAAACATTTTGAAGTAAAACAACACACAACACACGAACAAAATACAACTATATGTTACATATTGTATCAAGTATATAACGTCAACCTATATTTATGACGACTGTTACTAAGCACATAATAATTAAAAAAATATTAAATTGCAGTAGGTTAATTGTTTTAGATCACATTGACACATTTACCAAATATTAACTACTTAATGGGTTCTGGCTTAAAACTATCATATAACTCTGCAGGTGCTGTACTAAAATAACTAAGAAATGATCTAATACGTAATATTTTAAAGTAAACATTTTTGTATTATTAGCGCCCGCCCACAGACTTAACGGTAAAAAGCTAGCCATTCTTTAGGAAGGTAACTTTTAATTAGTGAAAGATCGTAGTTTTAATTCCCTGCAAACACTGAGGGATTAAGTCCTGTTCATTAAATTAGCTTTGAGCGTCAAACAACGAAGTATTTTTATTTTAAAGACATAGCTTGTGTAGGCGTTGCAAGTCTTATATTAAACTAGCGGTCCGCCCCGGCTTCGCCCGTGGTACATATTTACGTTTTCTCTACATAATAACCATCCTCGTACTTCAAGGAATATAATAAAAAAAGAATTATCGAAATCGGTTCAGCCGTTCTCGAGTTATGCGCTTACCAACACATTTTGCGATTCATTTTTATATATAAGAAGAAGAAGAAGAAGATAAAGAATATTCTTCATTTTCCCTTGTACATTTCAACCTTGATTTTAATTCACAGATTCATAATGTGCATGAAATACTGCAAGCTGTATAATTCCATATGAGTTGCAAAGCGAACTGATGTTATGTCATTATGTGTTGCATGACTATTAAGTCTGCGATTATGTTTCTGTTAATGTAATCAATGAAAATACTTTATTATACCCCTATCAACGTGACATATAGGAAAAGTTTATTTTAAATATGTTACTAAAGAATAAAGTAAAAAGTATTAAAAATAAAGTGAAATTTAACAAATATATCTACACCTATGCTCTCTAAACTGTGTACTTATTTCAGGTTTCTCAAAAATTATAAACGACTTCAGTTGTACTATTGATAAATATCGAATTTAAAAGATACCTGTATGTACATTTTAATTATATTTGCAAGCGATTTTATTTGCGTACCAGCAAAGCGATTTAATATAAGAACAATATATTATAAGTATTGCGTTACGACTATTAAGTCGTATCTTTATTTAAAAAAAAATATTGTATCCGATGTGTTGTTTTTTATTTAGAAACAAGATTTTTATCTAATTATCTTTTAATAAATAAAAAAAAACTTGTCTCAAAATGTCAAACATGACTTAAAGAAACAGCATTGAATATCATTTTTGTTTAGATCTTTGAGTAAATATTGTGATAATTATATTATATCAAGATCATATGCATAAGAATGATGTAATTCTATAGCTTCTGTTATTCTCCTATATTAAAAACAACACATCGTATATTTTTCTACATTTACCTTTATTTTAATTGCATTTCGCGATTTATATCCACTTTATTAAGCTATGCTTTTTACTTACATTGTAATGTATATTATGAATCTGTGATTACTTTTAAATCTTTATGTAATTATTTATATTAATATACATGCAATTATTGATATAAACATACATCCTTCCTCCCAAAAGCTATCGCGCTTTGATGATAAACAATAAAATACAATAAATATATCAAAATTCTTTGAACATCTATGCTAATAATATAGAGCTAAGATTTTGTTTGTATGCTTGAACGCGCTAATCTCAGAAACAAAAAGGTCGGATTTGAAAAATTATTTCACTGTTAGATAGTCCATTTATCGAGAAAAGCTATACAGGGTGTACCAAAAAGTAGTGATGAACGGAAGCTGAGAGGTAGAGGACCTAGAGGGCTATCCGAATCACCCTCATGTATGTTATGCGATTTTTCGTATTTTCGGAGTTATGACGATTTTTTCAATTTTTCACCGATCGCCGAGTACGATGATATTTTCACTCATGCTGACGTCAATGATTGCGGAAGATGCTTGATTTTTTTTGTGTGCTAAGCTGAAAGATAGGCCAATTCAGTATGGTAACATTTACTATCGTTAGATCTTTGAATGGAATAAAAAAAATAATTAAATGGCAAGAAAGATAAAATTACCCAGTATGTTCACCACTTCAAGGGCCCGTAAAAAAATAAAATCACATAAAAAAAATTTTCTGTTTGACTTTTAAAAACTTGCTCTATCTATCAGATAGCTACCCTGAAAATTTCATTTTATTATTCAGAAGGCTTCAATCGAAAAATTTAAATCTAAATGTGGTAAGTGCAAAAATTGAATTAACATGATGATCATTAAAACCAATAAATAGGTGTTTAATTACCAGAAATTTTTAAAATAACCCCGCTGTTGCTCAATGCAAGTGCGACATCACCGTAAAAAGTTGTCTTTTAAATGTCTGAATGCCCTTTTATCATTTTTAATGGTTTCTTCTGTTACTATGAATTTCCGGGTTATTTCGTCTAAATTGTGGCATTCTCTCAAGTAGCCGAAGTCTTTTTAATACTCCCATTGAAACAAATCAATGGGGTTTAGGTCGAGGGACCGTGGAGGCCAGGCTTTAAGGCAGGCGTCACCGGCGCATGCGCAGGCTGCAACGACCAATCCATCTTTCAGGGTATCTTTGCCCTTTAGCCTGGCCTGCACGGTCCCCGGACATAAACCCTATTGATTATTTTCCGTGGGGATACTACAAAGACGAGAGACTGCCACAATTTGGACGAAATAACCCGGAAATTCATAGTAGCAGAAGAAACCATTAAAAATGATAAAAGGGCATTCAGACATTTAAAAGACTACTTTTTACGGTGATGTCGCACTTGCATTGAGCAACAGCGGGGTTATTTTAAAAATTTCTGGTAATTAAACACCTATTTATTGGTTTTAATGATCATCATGTTAATTCAATTTTTGCACTTACCACATTTAGATTCAAATTTTTCGATTGAAGCCTTCTGAATAATAAAATGAAATTTTCAGGGTAGCTATCTGATAGATAGAGCAAGTTTTTAAGTCAAACGGAAAACTTTTTTTATGTGATTTTATTTTTTTACGGGCCCTTGAAGTGGTGAACATACTGGGTAATTTTATCTTTCTTGCCATTTCATTCTTTTTTTTATTCCATTCAAAGATCTAACGATAGTAAATGTTACCATACTGAATTGGCCTATCTTTCAGCTTAGCACACAAAAAAAATCAAGCATCTTCCGCAATCATTGACGTCAGCATGAGTGAAAATATCATCGTACTCGGCGATAGGTGAAAAATTGAAAAAATCGTCATAACTCCGAAAATACGAAAAATCGCATAACATACATGGGGGTGATTCGGATAGCCCTCTAGGTCCTCTACCTCTCAGCTTCCGTTCATCACTACTTTTTGGTACACCCTGTATAACCTATAGGAGCCGAGTAATGCGGGTAAAACCGCGGGACACAGTTAATAATAAAATGCATTCATAATATAGTAAATGCATAATTTTAATGTGATAACCACTGTGATATTTCACTAAACACAATTCCATGACTAATGTGACAGTGATAAAAAAAATACATAGATTAATAGATAATACTAATGTTATTAATATAATCTATGTACATTCAAACTCAAACGTTTATTGATTCAATTAGACTTCTTCTAGAAGCACTTTTGAAACGTCATTAAGTACATATTTTTAACATTTACCACCGATTCGGAAAGCAGTATCTACGGAGAAGAATCGGCAAGAAACTCCATAAACTGAATTCTTAATCTATTCTAATCATTTTTTCCAAAATAAGTACTCAAAATGTTTATAAAGAGTTCATTATCTTATATAGCGTGATGGTTTTTCATTTAAAATATTGTGTTAAATATCTGTGAAGAAAACTAAGTGTTGATAATCACCTTGATTTATTTTGATTAACTGTATTTAATTTATTGAAACGCCAAAATATATTTATTCAATTACAATTCTACTTGAAGCACCTAAAATCGTGAAAATAATATAGTTTAGCCATTTACCCCCGTTGATTCCATTAACCAACATATACATGCACCACACTACACTGAGAACAATATCATATTCAAACAATCAGAAAATTAGATGACTTCTTACATTTGAAAGCCGAGTAAAAATCTCCTAAAAACGTGTGTTAGATAGTGACTATGAGTTAATAAATAAATGAATTAATCTTACATAATGTTACATCTTAAAATGTTAAGCAGCTTTTCAAGGGCTCCTGCACTAGGCACTGCCTGTCCTTTGTTTTTGTATTGTTTCTGTAAGTTTTGATGTCATAGATTGATGTTTTATGTTTTGATGTCGTAGATTATATGTTTATAAATGTTTGGTGTTATAGACGATAAGTTTATACACTTTGATGTTATAGAATTATAGATCGATGGGTTATATGTTGCGTTTTTATAAATATTCGCGTTTGTGCATACAAAATAGGATTATTGAAGTGAAACTTCTTTTCTTCGTTGAGACCAAGACTCACAAGGTCGCGTCTTTGCAATACGTGATAGAATAAGGCCATTCTCCCTATGTAGGCTCGCACACTACGCTACCGGTACAATGTATGTGAGATATACCGCGGCGACTAGTCTCCGAGACTTGCAGGATACTTGAATCGCCTGTGCGTATCGTAATTGGAGAATGGCCTTAGGCGAAGATTTTGATATCTTTGAATCTTGTCAAAGAAGTTTGACTTGTGAGACGTGTTTGTGTGGCTTGTGTAAACGTTGTGTGTGGTGTTGCAGGAGGAGCTGCTGCGCCTGCACCAGGCGGGCGGCGAGCAGCCGCGCGGGCACTCGTACGGGCCCGAGAAGAAGGAGCAGGCGGCGCTGATGCCGTGGCTCGCCATCGCCGTCGGCATGGCGCTGCTCGGCATCATCATCGGCAAATTCTTCATGTGAATAAACGCCCCGCCCTCCCCCCGCGGCCTTCTCACGCCTCTCACCCCCCCTCCCCCCCAGGGCAGCTTCCACTCGCCCGATCTCAGCTTCAGTGCCGCCTTCCTCGAACTGATCGAACGTTACTCGTACTCGATGTTGTTTTTCTACGTAACCGTCATTCTGATCATCATAGTCGCTTAGTGAACGTCGGCCGGCCTATCGCGATCGCGTCTCGATAGCTGATGCGCGCGGGTTTGCGGCACCCGGCCCGCTCGGCTCGGGTGCGGCGAACCCGCTTCTATATCACGTTCTATTGTTCAATAATTATTGTCGCTGTCGTTTGAACCTCCGATCGATCGACGATCGCCCGATTCCGATTCGCGTAGACGTTATAGATTCCGTGCTCGAGTATCGCGTGTTGCTCGAGATATGTGCCTTGAAAATAGCTACGTTCCTTTTATTATTGTTTCTATAGTATATGCCCGGATAGAGAACGCTGCTGCGATGCGACCATAAATAGAAATAGTGTATTCGTTTGCTCTTGTAAATTGTGATATTCGAAAGAACATTCGATTGGCGATCGGACGCCCTCCGCCTGGACAATATGTTGTAAGACGTACATGGAAATAATAATAAAAAAAAGCTTAACAAATGTCTAAAAAGAGTACAGAGTATTTACATATGTTTAATAATCGGTGATGCATGTAATCAAACGAATGCGACAATAAGTAATAATATTGGTTGATCTAATTTAGTTGTGATTCTCGTAGAATAGTCTGTGCGTGAGTCAGCCGATAGCTCCACAACGAATACGAGGTTGGGTCTGCGTGAACAAGTAGGAGGGCTCTCATACAAACGTGGTTTTCGCCCATTTTGCATGTGTAAATAACAATTATTGGGGAGTGTTACGAGCCAAGAGGCGGATTCGACGCGGTTCTGTGCTTCGAACCAAGATGCAATGTATATTCTAAAGACACGCGACCAGTGAAATTTTTATTTTAAATTGCGCCATGTTCATTATTAGGTGGTGGCAGAGGTTCGAGTAAAGTATTTTGTAATTAATGTCATAGCGCTGAAATCAGTTTGGGTAACTTTGAGCGAATGGTATTGACCATTTGTGTACGCTAAAACGATAAATCCATAGTGTATAGAGTAATTAAATGATAGTTGCACAGAGCACTAAACCAATAGAGGCGGAGTGGAAGGCAAATTTAATATAGAGCGTCGCTATTCGTTGGTTACAGTTACGTTACTTGAACCGCTCTATGCATTTCTAAGAAGTCTTCATCATTAGCGAGTAATTGTATCTTGACTTTTCTGATCGATGTGAACGGTGGGGGAGTTACATTTATTCTCTACAAATTGGATAATGCTCCGTGTATTATTGTGGCGGTTTATTTGACTAAGCGGTGTCGTCGAAGCTGTCTTGTAATATATAAAGCCGACTGTCGTACATCAAACGATTGAATCGAATCTGAAATCGATGCGCGACAACATTTTATTTGATAATATAATTTATTTCTTTTCTATATTTACTATGTAAAATTTTAATTTCTTCTATTTAGTCTAAACTCTCTAACTCTCTAAAGTGACAATTTAATTTAAACAGAGGTAAAACCTCGCGTTCCGAACACTCGGCGGAGGAAATTTCACTGTAGTGTTCGAAACGTTGGACAAAAAACTAATAAATGTGTTTTAATGTATTAGATCTATCTTGTTAGAAATATTATTTGTAATACTCACGACAAAATATAATTACAAGACAATTCCTGCACGAAGCATTATCGTGTCGACGACAAAAGTAAATAAGTAACTTAGCATAGTGATCCCCAAATGCAAATTATTAATAAGGCGTTATTATATCAAATAATATATTTTAAAACTTTCGTACGTTTTAAATGTTTCTGCTGACTTCGAAATACGGCGCACTTGTGCCGTGATAAAATGACGAATGTTTTATGTATTTCAAAGTTCCCCAAACTGTACTAATCGTAGATTTGTGTCAGTATATCTAGAATTAATATTTTATCTCGCATTTTATAGTTTTTTTTGTAATTTTAAAAGTGGTGTATTGGTTAACGTCGTTGCGCTATACATACGGACATTTACAATAGTTTTGTAATACCACTGCCTGTACAAACGGTTCCATTACAGCTCATTCGGATATATACGGCTAATGAATATAGAATGTTAGTAAGCACTTAGATTAATCTTAATGCTGTATAAAACACACGACAATTATTGCATAAATTAATAACTTAAATGTTTTGACATTTGATGTAAAAAAAAATTGATTTGTATTTATTCACATCATAGTAAAGTATTATATTATTTCTATGATTTAATGGACTTTTTTGTTATTTGTAATTTTTTGTTTATTCTCATTATGAATGTATTGTAAGTAAATGGTAATACATGAAGACACGAAAGTCCTCGAAACGGCAGTTTTCAATCAAACTTTACGGCTTCCGTGTTGTAGCATGTAGCGAGTATATCCTCTTAACGTTCTAGTAATTCAAGTTAGCTTTGAATGTAACTAATTTAATCCTGTTTTCTTATAGCTAATCTCGTAATGTAAAGCACAAACATGTATTGTTATGTATATTTATTGTTTGATGAATACCTTGTTTGTTTCGTGCCTTCATGCAATACACGAGCTTGACTTGCGTCTCCACGGAGACGGTATTTACAGGATATAAGAATCACATACATCAATATGAATTATGTTGTTTTAGTCATTGACAATGTTTACCACTCTGCATGTGAATATGTCGTGAATATTATTTTGGGGTAAGGTTATTATCAGGAAAGATTCAATTATCCTCTTATTTTTTTTAATCTATAGAATAATTAAATTAAAAATTTCCGTGTGGTATTGTTGTTATATTAAACTATTATGCTATATTGTATCGTTTTCTGAAATAAAAGACTTAATTTATGATTATTTTACACTGTTTCTAATTTATATAAATCCAGAGGTGTTTGGCACAAGGGCGGTGCTCAATATGCCATAATAACTATACAAAGTAGAATTTTGTAATGCCACCTAGAGGGCGAATACTCTAAAAGTGTCGGTGAAAAATATTACTCGAATTTTTTTTTAAATGAATGAAAACTGCATTCAATGATATCCAAGAGTAAAGTCCAAGAATAGAGTATGTAAATTACACCCTGTATTTTAATTGCATCGATCGAATATGATTATTTGATTATATTCAGTATACTTTCTCTCCCTGTGGCATTATAAAATTCCACCCTTTTTACTAGACGTCTCACCAAAATATTAATAACTAGCTGTTTCACCCATGTGATAAATGATTTTTCCTTTAGTCCTTGTTCCTGTGGCCTCATTGATATCAGAAAAGGTAGGCCATATTCAGTTATCTGTCAGTGAATAAAAGTATTTGGCTAACCTAACATAAGAGAATATGAACCTTATTGGTTATAACAATTGCTCTGCCAATAAGTCAGGGAGAGTAAGATCAAATAAAACAACATTTAAATGCACATTATATTCATTTCAAAAGACTAAACAAAATAATTAAGTTACATAACAATTTGCACGACCTTTAACATACTCTAAAACTCAAACCGAACAATGGAGCGTTCACGTTCCCAAGGAAATATGCAAATTTGTATGTTGTGAGGTTATTATATTAGGTGTATAAAATATTAGCATTTTATTAAGAACATAGCCTCGGTAGACATCTAAAATATGTGCGTACGAGTTTAATTATTTACGCAAATTAAATATAATTACCAATATTTAGATACCTGTAGAGATAGATAATTTTACAAATTATTATTATTTTCATTCTGAATTGTTAAAGCATTATAATACACTTAACTTATTTATAAATAATACCAACTTAACTAAATTTAATTTAAAATTATTATAATTTAGTCTGTCAAGTTTAAGTTTTAGAGAATAACCAAATTTCCAAATATACTTATTATGATAAATATTTGTGATTATTTTACTTACACAACATTAAGCTCTAATAGATATAATTTTAAACATTAATATACAAAAATAAAACATGGCCTACGTTCTCAACTATAAACAATGGCTGATGCAGAACCAGAAACCTAAATATTTAAATACTGCGCATCATTGAGATCATTTTGAAAGTTAATCCTAATCGAAATATTAAAAAAATACACTTGTTATTTCGATACTAAAGCATAACACGCCTGGTTTTATCGTAGTAAGATTAGGTATAAATGCAGACGATTTCGGTGACAATAAAAGTAAAGTTGAAGAAAAAATACCCTAGTGTTACCGTGAAATTAATATTTAAACATGTGAAATTGATGAACTGAGAATAAAACAATCACCTGATGAGATTACGGTCAATCGTACAACATACAAGAGTCCGTATAAAGTATAAACCATTGGTCCCGTACAGCGCTTCCAATCGATTCCAACTTGCCTCTAGGTCGCTAAGCAAGTAGTGTAGCGAGTGGAAGCTCGGTGGTATTATTATTTAGAGTATAACCAAGAATGATTTCAAAGAGAGCAAAATGCAGTTGATTTGAGAATTAGTATAAAGAAACTGGTCGAAATATTATGATATAATTCACTAGATTCGTGTTGTAATTTTACACTTTTCTCCCTAGTTTACAGCTGCTCTGTAGAACGTTTTTTAAACTAAATCTACGCATCAATATAATTTTGTGACCTTATCCAGGCGTACTCTGCTTTAGTCGTTGGTTATTGCTTACAGTTAGTGGATTATACAAGTAGTTAGTTTAATTGGAATAAATTAAACTTAACTACAGTCAGCGCTACCCTTAAACTATAATTATACAAAACCATATACATTTATGAATAGCTAGTAGCAAATAAATATAAATATGAAGAGATTCTTTCTTAACCTACGTGATGATTAGTGTTATGATTAGAAATTACGATTTGATTTTTAATTAATACACATACATACGATGTTTACTTTCGACTTACACATAGCAAAAAATTCTAAGAAATTTGCGATTGCATGACAAATCAAGTCTAAATTGAAACGAAATTTACACGTCAACAGAATGATAGTATAATTAAGTAAAAACAAAAGTGATAAAACCCGATCTTATTTATGTGTAATCGTGTGAATCTAATTAGAAACATCAGTAATATTTTTAAATGGATACCGATAGCTCGTTGGTCGGATTTTGCCTTGGTTTGTGTATTTAATGCAATATTCAGCAATGAAGCGAAAAATGTAAATGCGTTAAGGAAATACATATTGAACAAAGACATGGAATACCATGTCTTCTTCTGAAATCCAGGTTGTGGTCGAACTATTGTTCCACCAAAGCCTGGATTTCAAATACAAAACTTATCATAAACAATGTTAAAATAGATCTTAAAGAAAAGGAATAACATTAAATTATTTATATCGTGTAAAACACTAATCTCTTCCTATGAATAAATAACATTGTGGTCTCTTGTACTGGGACCGGGACTAGTAAACTATGCTATGAAATAATTTTGTTTATTATTATGTTTGATTATGCACAATATTAACTTATTATAAATATAATATTAACTTTGGGCCAAAGTTTTCTGAGATATTAAAGAAACCATTAAGGAGTCACACTCACACTATAGAACGAGATTGTAAGAATTGGTATCTTCGGATACTGGTCATGATGACCCAATGTTTAATAGCATCAACACCTAAAATTGTCGGTTAAGAAAAAAAAAAAGATTGAAATAATAAATCTTTCATATACACAAGTGTATGTTATATAAATGAACAAATTAAAAAAAAGAAGATGATGATTGTAGTATCCGTTCACATTCATAGTTTCAAAGTTGACTCAGAAAAATATGACCCAAAAGGAAATACTGTTTTTTTAATGTTTAACAAATATATGTCATTGATTATCAATTACTTGAAGTTACTACAATAATTATTATGATACAATCTACTGCAGGGCATCAAAAATTTTGAGAAATAAAGTCTAACATTTATCGTTCGATTAGGGTTTCTTGTTTTATCTAAAACCACATTAAGTCGTACAAGAATTATATGATAGTATGTATAAGTATTACCTATATAACTTGCAAAAAAGTTTCTTCAGGTAGGCTAAACCTACGTAAGATTTAAGCCGATATTACAACAAAAAATTAAAATGCATTTGATAAGTTTAACATTTTAAGCTATAACTAGACAAATAAATAAGTACCAAAAGCTGAATTTAGGCCTGAAGCCGAGAGTCACATCACGACATATTTTTAAGGTTTTCCAAGGTCTGGATTGGTTTATAATGATTTAGCATACGTTTAGTAAGCAATCGACGGCATACTACTAAAGATCACTAAATAGGGCATGGGCCAGCCGCACTCCTGGGTTTGTTCAACCTTTCCCTACGCTGGAAGTCGAACCCGCGAATTCCGCTATATAAAACCATCGCCATTAACTACAGAAGAAGTCTTCTTGGTTTTATTTATTCACTACTACAAGTTAATAAACTGTCGTGATGTTTTTAAAATAAGCGTTAGGCCTAAACTATATTTACCTATTGGCCTATATCAATGTTGGTTGTTTTATCGCCGAACGTCGGTTCATCCTTCAGGAATGTACCAGACCGCCCCATGACAGGAATTTCTTTCTGGCGATCAGACTCGTTCTGTCGCGGATTCTTGATAGCTGTCCCCTTTTGTTTCAATTTATTAGTTTGTGGGCCATCTTTTACTATTTTTGTGACCATCTTCGCCGAACTCGACTTAGTTGCGTTCATCAATGACCCAGGGATGTTTCTTACGCTCATCTTATTCTTCAATTTGGGAGACGCCGGCGCCACCTTTGCCTCTGCACTTCTATTAGTGGCAGAATGACCCGGTCGCTTGTTCACCTCCGGCTCTCTATATTCGTAATTATTGGGTACTGAATTCTGATTCAAATACACCGGTATTTTAGTTCTGTTGTTGGAACTGTGCATCGATGATACGACCCCTTTCGATGACCGCACTGCTGTAAGGGAGAGGCATGATTTGAATGATAATAACTATGTGAAGAATAAAAATTAAATCGCGCGTACTTACATTCGACGGATCCCCTGCAAGTGTGTTTCGCCTTGGTGTAGGTGGCGTACTTGTTGCTCGTCTGCGACTCGCTCAACGAGTCGGTGGACGGCTCGGCGGTGCGCGGCCGCGAGGACGTCGCCAGGCTGTCCTGGGACATCGTGTGCGCTTTCACTTCCTTCGCCTTCGCGCTACTTATCCTCAAATTACGAGGCAGAACGGGACTCGAATTGCGCGAAGACTCGCTCGACGATACAATTTTGTTCATCAACTTTTTCGTTGATAGTTTTTTATTGTCATCCTTACACGGCCTCGGTTCTAAATACCGAGGTTTCGTATTTTCGAAAGGATGAGGTCTAGACTTAGTGTTAAATCTGTCTTGAGATAAATTAGTTTTGATTTGATTAAATTTAGCTCGTTCTTCTTGTGCTTTTGTCGTCCTCACTTTTGGTGGGATGCCTTTGCTCGGTTTCTTCTCACGTAATTCATTATTGCTCTTTAGTTTTTCCGTCCCGCCCATGCTGATCGGTTTAGCTTTGTACGGGACGAAAGACTGTCGTACTTGTTCCATGTCTAAACTTCGAGTGGCTGTGGTATAATTGTTTGGTTTATTCGGTTTGTTTTGATATACGCTCTTAGACTTTCGGTCTTGGAGAGGAGATGATGTGATGGGAATAGCTTGGGGTCCATACATAATACAACCGAGTTCTCGCAGTCTTTTGCGCAAATCAGAAGGTAGATCTTTAAACGCTTGAGTCCCAACGACCCGCGGAGCAGCTCGAACCAGAGTCCCTTCGCATTGCAACCGCCAGCTGCCAGCGTTGGTGTATAGAAGATTATTGGGGTCCTTTATTTTCATTTGCTCGTTGCCGTTGGAGATAAGATCCGGTTTGGAATACTGATGACTTCGTATTTCTTTGACAAGGTTAGATAAGAAGGCGTAAGCGCGACAAGTTTCATCAGGAGGGGCCCATTCAATGGCGGCTGTTAAACAGTCGTCTAGGGCTTGTTTGGCGGATTGTGGGGCGTCATTAGGCACAGAAGCGATCATTTCGAGCACACATACGAGTCTAGGCGCTGCGAAATGAGCTACAGCGTTAACTAAACGCCTGCACATTCGAGCCACTGTCTCAGCCCATCTACTGTTTTGTAATGACGCAACTGAAATTAAAAATATTTATTCAGATCTATGATAGATTGAATTAGTATTCAATTCAAAATAAATGTAAATTCTAAAATAACTCGTATTGATACACTTTATATGCAAAAATGTTACATAATGCTTATAAGGTAGATGCCGATAGATATAAAATAAGATTACAGTGATTAAATCTCGTCTCAAACATATTCGCCATTGTGCAATCATATTTTTATATTGCAGTAACTTTTTATATAATAATTTACAATAAAAGGCATCAATCGCTATGTGCAGCTCTGATAATAAATTTATCGATAAGATAATGTCCAATCCACATTGTTTACCTGTAATGCCACATCCGTAGACTGTGTCGATAAGATTTTCCGTGGATAAATTGACAATGTGCTCCTGATAGCACTTATCCAGTAATTCCTTTGGAAGAGTTGCAAATGCTTTGGTGGGCCAAACTTTGGAAAAGTATTTTGTTATCCACCGTAGACATTTGCGATAGAGGTCGTCCAAGCCGTACACGGACGAAAGTGGGAAACATTCCAACACCCCAGCGGTACATACATGACAGGGCTGAAATTTGCACAATTATTTTTATAGTAATATAATTTTATACACACATTTATAAGCATGGGATAATTCGAGAAAATTAGCATAGCATAGCACAGAACATCGCCAAAAATATATTCTTTAAAGCTGTTGCACAATAATCATAAAATTAAAAAAAAAACATTATGTAGTTATTTGATGAGACATTACATTTACTTGAAAATAAGTATCGACTTACTCTATGGAAGTGGTGGCAATATTTCGCTTTAAGCGTAAACATAATCGCTTCCTTTAGCCCTTCCAGACCCAGCATATCTGCTATTGTGGCCAATTCTACAATGCTTATAGAGTCTGGTATTGTTGACAAGCCAGAGTAGATATGACACAAGGCAAAATGCACCACGTTGAACGAAAACCTTGAATATAAAATTCATAGCTTTATTAATAAGCATTTTCATTGTTAGTTGCAATTTTATTTTTTATTAAGACAGGTGTCCAAGGTCAACGCGGCTTGCGAATACTACGTCACTAAATTGGACAATGAATTGTTCAACGCTTCAAGTACGCCTGAAGAGTTTGCTTCTGAAGAATAGTGTGAAGTTGACATACAAATAAACCGAACGAACCTTACATTTTTTATCAACCCGTGGGTGATATAATTTAATCAAATTTCAAGTTTATATTAAATAATTTTGACGAATTCACAGAATACCCAGTTTATGAAAAGTTTGACCCATTTCACAATTACATAACAAAGTTATACAGGTCGCTTTTTGAACAATTTGCGACATAAAACTTCAAACTACTTTTAAATTAAACTCACAAATTACCTATATTTATAATTTATACTCACGGTGGTAAAACAATCACATTTCCAGCACTTTCAACCCATCCTCCACTTAATATACCCGCAAAGTACTGGCATCTAAAATAAAGTAGGGTATTGTAGTAAATGACATTTGTTTTCATTAGCAAGTGTATTTCCACACATTACCTTGAAGACAAGATACACTTGTGAGCTTTAATCCTCTTTCCCGACACCTCGACGATTACATCTGGGGCTATTTCTTCTAAAAACATTCGTAACAAATCCTGCCCAAGTCGGGATTGGCAATTCCCAATAAGGCTCGAGGTTTGGCTAGTTTCCTCTGTAGTACTATTTTCTGAAATATAATTCGAGTGTCAACATCAAAACGTGTGATTAATGTAAAAATAAAATAACAATTAGAATACTACGCACCGACAACCGATCGACACATGCTACTCTGAACGCTGCTCAGCTCTGAGACATCAGACGCTTGATCTTCCACTTCCCCGGGGCTAATGATCGTATTCGGCCTGAAGGGCGATCGCGTCCTTGCAGATAAGGATCCAGGCATACTTTTGCTAAACTCATTTTTCAAATGCGGAAACAATCTGTTTAAACTTAATGCATTTTCAGAGTGGAATGAGCTTAAAACTTCGATAGATCTTGAGGCCATAGATGAATTTTGCTCTCCCCAATTATGATCGGGGATTGATCTTGTCATGCGTACATCGATGTTTTCTTTTTCAGTACGTATTTCGTGCATAGAAATTTCTGACTTTTGAACAGGCTTATCTAAATCCGACAGTCTTACAAATAGGTCGCCTGAAGATTTGTGGGTAATTTCCTCGTGGATTACTGGTATAGAATTCTGCTTTAACTTATTCTCACCATTGACACTTCGAGAATGTTTCTTTTCCTTCACCATATCCTTCTCAACCTCAGTGACTTTAGACGATTTAGATTTATCTGGAATACCTATTATCTCAGTAATACTTATATTAGGATCGTTACACAGAGACTCGATTTCTTCAAAAACAGACTCGCATTCAATTATCTTAGCTGTCGATATTATATTTTTCGTATTAGAATTTTTTGACTGTTTATTTGTTTTCGATGGTATATGTGATGGTTTAGTTTCATTTTGTTTTTTCACATTCAATGATGATGAAAGCCGAACAGGCATTTCTTTCACTGGCGCCTTATCACCTAAGTCAATATACATAGAAAATATATTCTTTTTCTCGTTGTTAGTGTCAATTTCAATTGGATTTTTAGGTGGCAACGGATCAGGTAAACTTGAAAGGTCGATGTAAAATTTATGACTCGATTTTTCACTACTATCGGAGTCTACAGATCCTCGGCTTTTACTGTTGCCATCTGGACGATCTTTACTTTCACTTTTTAAGCCTTCGCACACTTTATCACCGGGCTTTTTAGCGTAATAATTTTTCAGGTTATTATCCGTGTCTGATTTGGCAGAAAATGACATATCAACTACCCATGACGAGGTAATAACATTTTCATGCGATTTCAAATCATTAGCAGCTTCTAAGTTACAGTTGTTACTGTCGAATTGAGGTGTGCGACTTATTAGTGAAGAACCTCCTGAAACTATTGGAGATGACTCGTCACACCGGGACTTCTTTAAATTTATATGAGCTTTCTCGCAAAGAGTTACACTATCGTTACTAGTTTCTTCTATATCAAATTGTTTAACTGATGACGTGTTTACTGATAAAATTGAATTGTGCGGTGTTGTGGCGACATATACTGTGCTTGCATATGACAAACTTTCATTATCGGTTCCTACATCACTACACTTTTGCGGCTCATCTGGCTTGTCAACGCCTCGGTTTATTACTGCACTTTCGAAAGCATTCGTACATAAAGAATCCTCAGTTATAGGTGTCATTTCGAAAATCGTAGGCGATAAATCTTTTTGAATAGAATCAGGATCTTTATTATCAGCTTGTTCTAAAGAATCATCGTTGTCATTACTTTCAGACCAATCGCCCGGGCTAATGTCTAATTTATGGGTTGTGGAACAAGGTAATGGCTGGCTTGGCATCATTGTAGATTCTCTTTTTGTTCTACTCATATCATTCAAGACTTGTACTTTAATCTGTTCCTCTTCATCTACTAGACTTGAAGCATCGATGAAACATGGTGTTGGTTTGCATTCTACTTTTTCAATCTGAGCTGATGGTGGACTAAACGAATTTTTTTGTTTAGTGCTCAACTGATGTTCAGTCATGGGTAGTCGTTCATTATTTAAAAACTTTTCACATATTTCTTTTACCGTCCCTTTCGGGGGAAAAATTGATTCCCAGGATCCCGTCTCCGATGATACAGATGACGATTCAAGGATAACAATCTCTTCGTTTTGTCGTTGTTTTTCTTCTTTAGACGTATTGGAATGATCTACATCTTTTTGTTTCACTTGCTTATCATTATGTCCATTTCCCTCCGATTCCCTTGACCCAGAAGTTAAACTCCTTAAAGATGTATCTGCATTAGTATCGAATTGTCTCAATCGCAGACATTGTTCTGACTCTGCGTATGAATTAGATGTACAATCAATGGAGGGATTTTGATCATCGGTGCCTGATTCATGCAAAGCGCTTTCCGTCAACGAAAAGTCAGTTAATGTTACATCTTTATGACTGCTAAGACTCTCCAACATTCCAGTGTTCTCCAGACCGGAATCAGAGGATGTAAAGATGTTGTCCATTTTAGTAAAATTTTCCCCAACATTTAATTGAGGAAAAAATTCTATCGAACCCAAACCTGGGGAACAGTTAAACGCAGCAGACAAGTAGTCTGAAGATGAACTTGGGTCATCAGTTATCAAGCTATCGGGGGAACAAGCAGAGTCAAATGCTCTGTCTATTTTACAATCACTATTAAATGTTTTTTTTACTACACGATCGGTGGTATTTTTTGATTCAATTTGTTGAAAAGGTTTTGCTTTTTGCTCATTAGGTATATTATTTTCTTTACTTACTTTATTATCCGCAACACTATTACTTTCGACTCGACAATTACTTATAATATCACAACTAATGGAATGTTTTACAGTTTTGGATGAATGACTAGAGATAAGTGAAAGTGTAGTAGGTTTAACGTGTTGTACAAGATTTTCAGAAAGTGGATCTTTATTTTGGGTTTTTATAATTGAGTGAAATGCATTGGAAAGAGCGTCTTGTTCACTTAATTCTTGTTCCAATAAATTACCTTCTATTGGTACTAGGGCATAATACTCTCTTGTGAGTTCAGTATTCGGACTGGTACCATTAAGTTTTAGTATTTTACCTTCTGCATAGGGACTTACGCACTTAGGTGTTAAAAATACATCAGCCTCTTCTTCTTTTGTGTACCCCGTTTTAGCTTTATCTGTATTTAAGAACAAGAAGTTGGCTTTTAAATACTTTATTATTTCTCTTTCTTGTGTTTTAATGTCACACTCGGTGTATGCATCACTGGAAAATAAAGAAGAATGAAAAATCTCTGAATGAAGAAAAAAATATATTATTATGATGAAATTTCATGAAATGTATAAGAATGTTACCTTATGAAGGAATAAATTTCATCAAATGTATGGCGTTCTATATTGACATGCAAGATTGTTTCAAGCTTATGGTAAAATTTATTTGTTCGTGCTTTTAGTATACAAGTATGTGTTAGTATCTTAAGCTTTCCACAAACCACTTCAAGGTCAGAATAAATTGATTCATCAAATATTCTGTGAACACCAAATAAAATTGCATTTGTTAGAGATTAGTTGATTGTTTTTAAAATAGTTTGATACTAAAATAAATAAGTTTGGCAAGTAATGTTCCAGCTATTATGGGCCCTTTTCACAATGGGCAGCGTTGGCCCAAGAAATCACGTCAATGTTTATTACGGCAATTATGAATAAACATCTACAATAACGGCCGATCACAGGATATTTCGGCGCTCTACACTATCGGGATTGCCTCTACTCGCCCAACGCTGGCCATTGTGAAGAGGGCCCATTATACTTAGTATATGAACTGTAAGTATGAACAAACTCTGGTTGTTACAATGATGGGTACCTGGCGACATCCTCCTCTAATTGTTGCTGCAGGTAGAGCTCCAACTTAGACTCTTCATCCGATGCTGAAGACTCATTAGCCGGCACCGGCTTAAACCTCGTGACCGGCATTAAGCATTTCTTACACCTATCAACAATTTGCACACTACATAATATGTTCCACTATATTAATACTTGTTTTTATGTCACAATACTTAAGTTTGTGTCACTTTTTGTATTTGTTAAAAAGGGGCATAAAAAATAAATTCCATCATCAAATCAATTCAAAAAATAATTAATATTTCTATGTACATATATATTTTTAAGCATTACATACTTTAATCTGATTAAAATTATTCTATGTTAATTTATTTGTTTGTGCTTTTCGTATACAAGTATGTGTTAGTACTTAGTATCTTAATTTATGGTTGGATTACTAAATTATTATTCTAACATAGAATTTATTTTTATTGCCACTGAAAACTAGGGTATAACACATATTTAAGAACAAAATACCTTGTTAATTAGCTCATCATCATTTTTCTACAGAAAAGGTTAAATAATATAGTTATTAACTAAATTGTGTTGAAAATATGTATTTAGATGGTTAATAATTAACTTTCATAATATTTTAACTTGATTTTTTAAATATTAATTTTATAAAACTCAGGAAACATATTTGATTTGGTCATAAATAATCTCTCAGATTAACACATGTTTTTGTTAAAAATAGAAACATTAGCATTGAAAAGAAAAGGTGAATAAGGAGAGCATTTATTGAAAGACAGTTTACAGATCACTGATAAAAAACATGTAGGTACCTATTTTATGAATTGTAATAATATTTTTAATTGTAATAAAACATCCAATGAATAATTGAGCTTAATTTAAATTAAAATGTATTATAATATTCTCTTTTTACCATTTTAAATAATATAATTTAAGACTAAGTTACAAAATCTTATTGGAATTTTGGAATTATCCTAAGTAATTTCTCAACTTTATGCAAAAAAGACAACTTATTTTTTAGATTAGAAATACATATAGAAATAATTTTTCTACATAATAATATATAATATCCTTTTACATGAAGTTTGTTCTATTTATGCTTTTTTATTTACATCTCCATAAAATAAGTGTTATGGTCATAATTTCACACCACTTAATATAATAATCAGTAAAAGGCACCATCTAAATTCATATCATGTTACAACCTATGAACATTTATAATATATGACATCATGCACAATCAGGATTTCTATTATTATTCTAGTAACATAGTCATAACACTCGAAGCGCATTTTGATTTTCGGACATACTGCAGACACCATAATGATCCTTGCAATTAATAATGTACACATATTATAACATAAAAAATGTCCTCCTTGGCCGCCTAAAATCACAGATGTTAACTTAAAAAAGCTTCAATTTGAAAACTTCATTAATGTGTAAGATTTCCACAGGTTTTGCGAAAATTGTCGGCCGTCATTTGTTTACAATAACCGTAATTTGTTTCACTTTTCGTATTTAACTACGATCGCATTTTATGTCACATATTTAATGTTTTTAAAGATAATATTATTTATGTTATTGATAAATGCATCATACCCAAACTATATCCAGGCTTAGTATTATTTAAAACATAGGAAGTTTCCTTCGAGCCTCGGATTCTTATTATCGAACACACAACACAGTACACACATGACACAACAGTCGTCAGTCTCGTTCTCGTCTCGTTACTCTCGTATAGTCTATGGTATCATAAAAAGTTCGCTTCAAAAGCGGTCAGAGTTGCCAACTCGGATTTTGAAAACACCTAGGCATAATGGTAAAATCTTAGAGGGTAAAATAGAAACAATAATATTATACTTAGGAAATTATTTTGAGTGAATTAGAGTGAGGGCCGTTTGTTAGGTCCACGTGTACTTAAAAAAATCACGTGTGTACGGCTAAACCGATTTTGATAATTATTTTTTTATTATATTCCTTGAAATACGAGGATGGTTCATATGGAGAGAAAACGTAAACATGTACCACGGGCGAAGCGGAGCGGACCGCTAGTTCATAAATAAAAACAACAAGAATACCAAATAAAACAAAAGTTTATTTATGAGGATAACTATAATTATTTTACAATAATAATATTTATTTATACCAATGACTCGAGAAAGAAAATAAAAATTAACATTTTTTTAAAGACATAAGTTTAAGTATAAACCATAGAAACAAATTAATAATTAATATGTCTCTGTGCCCAATTAACCACAATCCCCCTAAGTTAAATTCCCTTATTTGGGAGTGAAAGCTATTCATATTTCTTACAAATCTCCACGTATAGAAATAATGGGAAAAATAAAAATTATGTAGTCTATAATCATATACGTATTTAGTTACATACAAATTATTATTAAAGCTTTTGCCATGTTATGCTTGTTATGTTATAATTTAACATTTTATTGAAAGTTATAAATTGACAATAACTTCTTGTATATCTGTTTAAATCTCTAGCTGTAGTTGCGTAAATTATAATTTTTATGTCTAGTTTGTGACTTACCCTAAAATTATCAGGTTCCTTTTTATCTCGGCCTTTTAGCAACCATTTATCCATTATATCACTCAAAATTTATAAGCACTCTCCACAATATAAAATTGAACGTAGGATCGAATATAAACATTAACACAAGTAGGTATAACAGACTATACACTAAGTGCAGGGTATATTGATTACGTTAGTTTCGAGAAAACGGGTTCCCCGCATAGTGCAGTCCTATTTAAAATAATATTATACAAACAAACAAACAAAAAAAAAATATTCACCTAACTACAATACCTAGAAAAAATCGGTAATAAATAGGCAACGCTGGTCATGATAATGTTTCTGTCTTCTGATATTAATTTTTGAATATGAACCGAAACAAATATAAAGAATTAAAATTGATTAATAATAGTAAGCATTTGAGCACATTAATTCTTATTTACTAAGTTCGAATAACAGTTTCCACTGTGCGGATACCGGATAGCCACTGTACACTTATTACCGAATACCGATCGATTCACTAGCGCCATTGAACAAATGCTAAAGAGCCGGTTTGTGTATGATTTCATTTATAATTTTAGATTTCATTACGTAACGCGTTTACAATTAACAAGGGTTGTATCATTATTTATTTCTCACCTTAAAAAGTAAGCAATATGTTTGTCACTTGATATAATTTAAAAATTATTTTTCATGTCGCTCAAACTTATTTCAAAGCTTGAAAACTACCTTATTATTTCTTGGACATGCGCTTTACAAGTTTTTATTGAATGTATTGCGCACGCATGACGTTTATATAATATATAGAGCCTGAAAACTGTGCATTTTAAGCATCTATAATTTGATGAAAATTCTAATATTTTACATATAACTAACTATAATAAATTATTATTTTTTGAAAAGCGTTGAATGAATGTTCCTATAAAAAATTGTCAGGCAAATTTTACATGGTGGATAGGACGACAGCTACAAGTAGTTTTTCACTTGTGTAATCATTGCTATGATTCACTAGATGGCGCTAGAGTAAATCATTAAAAATTCCCACATTGTACATAAAGAACCATTCACGTTGATATTATCATTGCGACAGTTCATACAGCAGTCTTATAGTGAATGTTTATTTTAGTAAAAGAAGGTAAGCGAGCCATACGAAAAATAAATAAAACATATTTTTATTTGTTATAGAATTATACACATTAAAAATACTTTAACTTTTAAAGAGAGACCAAAATTGAGTGCATAAATTACTGTTTCCTGCACAATTCTGAATGCAATCCAGTACGTAATATCCAGTCCAATGGAGCTTACCTTCTATTGCCTTCTAATATCAGTCTGCAGTTTTTATTCTATAGTTAGGTATAACTATAAATATTGCTCATTCATTGATGTTCTCTATTTTTAGTTCTGTCAAAATCTATGGGACAAATTTCTTCCTGCTCCTCAACCACTTAGCACTATAAATTTATTTCTAACTTCCAGTTTATTCATAACTACATTTTAAAACTATTTCTTCCTATTTTACCCTTCATTGTCTAAAAATACTTTAACTTAAAAGTTATCATTGTACTCTACCAAAATGTGTTCTATATTTTATTCAAGTTGTCATTCGTATGTGTTTTTGTATAGCCATATTATATTTTTGAATTAGGACAAAACTTAAGAAGTGTTTTAAATACCAAATAAGTGTTTCCTATTATTATGCTATCAAGAATTTAACAAGTTCCAGTCAAAATGATGATGTCCAATCCAACTGAGAATTGGGATCCTTGTACGTATTCCATTCGTTACTTAATTTATTTTTTAATGCTTATTAGCCACTATATGTAATTATTTTTTTAAGCATTAACTAGGTTATTAACGTCGTTAAAAGAAGTCCAGTCAGATGGCGAAGATGTCGCATTTTTAAGTGAATTACTGCAGTCAAAGCAGTTGCACGCATTAGTCCAAGTTCATAATAAAATAGTAGCGAAAGGAAGGGATGACAAATTTTATCCTTTGTTATCTAATGCTATGCAAGTGACACTAGAAGTGTTGGAAATGTTTGGTGAGCTTAAGACAGTCTCTAAGGAGTTCCAAGAGCTTTTGAGTCTGCTTCAGAAACCTCACTTTCAGGTATGGTATATACTTGGTGTTATCATAGAATGATAAAGATTTTGGTCTGATTTTATTATATTTGTCAGGCCATACTGTGTACTCATGATGCGGTGGCCCAAAAAGATTACTATCCACATTTGCCTGACATCCCAGTCGATGCTGATGAAGATGAAGAGACGGTGAAGATAGTTCAACTAGTCAAAAGTGATGAGCCTTTGGTATGTAACTACTTAATATAATACATCTAAAACAATAACCATAAGTGAAAGAGGTTTATTATTATGTGGATAAAGATTTTATGCTAGGGGGTTTGAGCTAAAATATGTGTTATCATTTAGAAATAGCAGCTATATTATATATGGGTAACCATTTAAATATTTATGTTCATTATATTCTTTTATACTAATATATATTTGGAGGGCATTTAAAGTGGGTAATTCTATTTCTGTGTATATTGTTTTCAAAATAATATTTTTTTTCTTTTAAGATAAAACTAATTTTAGAATATATTTATATATTTTAATACATTTCTTAAATTATTTCAACAATCTATAAAGACAGTAATGCCTTTGTGTTTCTGTCTACTATCACCGTAATTGTTTACTTTGTTTTACTAAAGATTCTGTATATTTGTTTATCTACTGGGCTGGCATATGGAATCTTCATGATTCCTTAGGAAAGGATAAGTGTGTTTTGGTATTGGGTATATTCAATGTTAATCTTTTATCAAAAGGGTGGAGCTCAGAGTGCCGAGCCAATTGTGGTAAGTAGTATCATTATTTGTTCCTACACTCATCATTGTTGGTTATCATCAGTCATACCATCCCCCGTATTATCTTTTATTGTTTAGCATATCCATTTATCACCCTGGTCACTATTTATTATTAGCTGCTAATTCTAGATGTTGGCACAATTTGTATTGTGTTTTCTTTGCATCCCCTAGTATGACAGTTTTATTTTATTATGTCACATATTCATTATTTTTAACACAATACAGATTGCTTATTGTTTAAGTTTGGGATTGTTTAAATGTTATTATTTAATCATATTATTTTTGTGATTTCAATGTGATGATAGTTGGTGTAATAGAGTGCAGGCCAAATCGCGACCCGCGGCGTGCTTGCGGTGTCGATCCAATTTATAATTGCCAAAATGAGTATTTGCGATGAGCCAAATATTTGTTCGTCTCGCCAACGCTTTTATCCATTTTCGTATGTTAAATCAATATGTTTCGTTCTGTGCTCTATATAATCCAAAGAACCAGGTTACTGAATAATTTCTTAATTACTGTTCGTATTCAGCATTGCGTCATACGTACGTGAAGCAAATTGAATGGAACGGAATACATAATGACTTTAAGGGGCAGAATGAACTATGACATTATCTGCCTATTTTAAATGGGGTGAAATGATCATAGCAATTTGCCATATTACCGCGTAATACAGCTATTACCTAGCAATCGAGAAGCAATTCTAGGTAATAGTCAATAATTGTTAAATGATAGTATCTAGGAATTGATAAAATTGAGCTGAGAACGTAATATAATATTTGGCCGTCGCTGATATTAAAATATTTGTCAAGTAGTAGCCCAATAAAATCCCATCGATGTCACCGGCACCATTGACGTGTCCCGCTTTATCCCTACCTATTCGAAGCAATGAACATTGGTTACAAAGGCTTTGTGCATAAACGTCGCCCGTCAATTCCAGGGTGCGACAATAAAAACGGACGAAGAGACTGGTAAAATTGTGATCGCTCGCGTGATGCACGGCGGGGCGGCGGATCGATCCGGCCTCATACACGCGGGCGACGAGGTCATCGAAGTGAACGGTATAAGTGTGGAGAACAAAACGCCGGCGGATGTGCTCGACATACTGGTACGTGGAGTGCCCTTACGCGGGTAATGATTTCGCTAACTCGCTGAAAAATGAAAAAAAAATGAAAAAAAAAAAATTGCTCTAACTACCCACTTTTATAGTATAAGCGTCTTCCCGTTCTACTTTTACATGTACTTATATCAATTTTTTTTACTACTCACGACATTCCATTTTATATATGCGTTTCTTGTATTCTGAAATAAAAGAAACCATTACATTATTACTGTCTAAAAATAGCACTGAGAAATGTATTGTAGATTAAGGCACTACAACTACAAACTATGATTAAAAAACAGTTAAGCCCACTAGGAAAAGCAAAGTAACATTAATGATCTTTCAGACAAATTTTGCTCAAGCATAAATCACGCCGAAGTAACTTTTAACTCATTTTATTCAAGTAATATTCTCATTTCCAAATGTAAATTTATTCCACTAACCGCATAGGTACTTTATGCCGTTATAAAAAAAAAAACTATTCCTTAAAAATCTTTTTGTGAACTACTTAAATAAGAACTAAATTTTATCAAATAAACTATTTAAATTCGACCCATAGGTCACATTTGTAATAAGTATAACAATATAGCATTCACCATCTTTCTAAAAAACCATAGAACCGTTATTACACCCCAAAGAATAGAACAATAAATTGAAATTATACCCTACAATAGATTGCCCTCGTTATGTCAAACACAAACATATTATATATTCATGAAACTGTACCGCCTTGTTACCTATCGAAGGATATTGGGGCACATGTTATAACTACATGCATTGTGCGATCCTCGTAGTTTATGGATCGATTTTATTTAAGGCCAAGTGGTCTATCTTGTATATTCCACTAGAACATCTATAGTTTGAATTATATTTATCTATTCACGTAAATAAAAAGTTAAATTAACGCTAAATGACAATGTTAAATGGTACTACCATTAATTTATTAATTACTTAATTAACAACAAAATTTCAACTTTTATCTTCTTTTCCATCGCTAATCGACTAGTAAAGTTCTTCTTCAAATTATAGCCACTTTTTTAAATTATTCGGTTTATACTACCAATATAGACCCAAAGGAAAAACTAAAGTCCTAATTCAAAGTCAACCAAAAAGTTCTAAACAGTAAGCTATCATCAGACACCTTTTAAAATGATCCGGTTTTTATTTTCAGCAAAGTTCGGAAGGGACAATAACGTTCAAATTGGTGCCATCCTTCGGCAAGGGAGGAAGTCGTGAGTCGAAAGTGAGGGTTCGAGCTTTATTCAACTATAACTCTGATGAAGATCCATATATTCCTTGCAAAGAGGCTGGCCTTAATTTTAAGAAGGGAGATATATTGCATATTGTATCACAGGATGATGCGTATTGGTGAGTTAATATTTATTAAAAAAAAAACATGAAAAGTCATATATATCATTCCCCCCCTATATTCTACTTTGTATCCTATTATGTCCATAGTTCAATATATTTTGCTAGTATCATATAAATTATGCACTCTATGTTTTATCTATGTTTTATCTATGTTTTATGTATTTGTTACCTCTAAATCTATCGGTATGTGAAATTTCAGTGAACTAGGTCAGTAGGGCATGAAAGAGCAATAGAATATGTTTAAATAACCTCACATACATATTTACTGAATATACCATACGAAATATACAAGTCGATTCATTTGTATGACCTTTTACAAAAATATCATTTACCACAAGAATACGAAAAATTTAGATTCAATAGTTCATCCTTCAAAGCAATACATATTTAAAAAGTCTCTAAAATACATCACAAAAAATTACTTCAATCTAATATAAAACTCGGGTATATCAGCGAATACCATTGCAATATGAAAATGCAACATTTTATTTCACAGAGTTATAAATGAAGAAAATTATAAAAAAGTGCAAATTCTTTCCACCCACACATATGTTAGTTAGATTCTGCAATGTAGGGTCACAAAGCTCTGACCTAATTACTGTTTGAAGCTTAGTTTAGTTAATAAAGCTAGAAAATTAGGTTGCTACCCACATTTAGATCTTGCAAACTCATAACGGAGTAATTAAATGTTTCATAGAAGCGTACCATATTTAATTAACTATATGAAAGAGGTATTCAAAAATTAAGTCATTTAAAATATGTATGTACATTTCATTGTAATTTATGAAATTGTGAAAGATAACCCATTACGATATATTGCAAGATCAAATAGTAGTTACAAATTTTTAAAAATTTCAGCAATAAGCTCGCATCTCAATGCATTTTTTTACACTAGACTTCTGTTAAAGTAAATATACCTAATTGATTACGATTAATATTATGTACTGGTATAAAAAAAGCTTCATTACTTCAGTTGCATCTCTGAATATGCAAAGTACCATTAACACATATGAAAGAGTATACACACATATGGAAATAGTAGTTTCCATATGTGTCTATTGAAAAAGCAAATAAAAAGTAAGGGGACGTCCATAGTCCATACTTGAGCAGTTCTTGTAGATTTACTGACCAGTCCCCTTGTTCCTTATTTACAAAAATGTTCATGAGGTTTGGCTCGACATGCTCCCAAACTAATTTCTTACATAAAAACTATTATTGTGAACAAGTGCGAGTATTAAAAAAGACGTGTGGCACTCGGGGACTGCCGCGGTAAAGCTATTGCATGCTATGCCTTCAAGCCACACCTCCGCGCCCGTCGGAGTGGAGAGCTCAAGGTCCGCGATAGAAGCTATGCAATAGCTTAAAAAAAAGAAAGCACAATTAGCAAAAAAAGAAATATTTAAATTGAAAATGCCTGTAAACAAAGCATATTTGATGTGAGGTAAATTACGTGTTTTTTGCTGATCCCCTCTCTCTTCCGTAACTCAAGTATCGTGAAGTGTAGCGCGAGCCCTTCCTGACACACTGAAAGAACCCATGTCATTAATGGACACCTCCTTTATTATTCTACCTTCTCAAAATCTTAAAAAAATACATTTCAAATGTGTTAAAATTAAAAATATGTATATATATAACTGTAAATGTAACACACACACACACACAGTTGGTATATTTTATCTTAGATAGATAATGAGATAGATAAAGTACCCAATAAATAATTGCATACATCAATAGCAAAAACCAGAAATTCTATTTATATTTTTTTTCTACTCATCCTCATAATAATTCTCTACATTTTTCTATCTTCTATGTGTCATAAAACCATTCAAGATTATTATTGTTGAACAAAATGAAAATTTGTTGCGATCCAATACATTATCTATAGGTACAATAAAAAAAAAACAAAAACAAAAAAGAATCCTTCAGAATGTGAAAGGATGCAGAAACAAATGAGTTACTTAGAATTGTATATAAAATCCCCAATTTTAAGCTGCTTTAAATATCATTGTATCATATTGGTTACATCGCTCAAAGAAAGTAAGCTTTTTCATCTCCTCGCTACAGGTAAAGATTAGTCCGACTACAAATCGATGTTATTCCCCAAACATCGTACAATGACCTCTTATATTAATGAATACTATCTAATATGAACTTCATTTAAGATTTATGAGCAAAAAATAAATTCAGTATAATACAAAAAATTGAAGAAAATAGAGCTTTTATCGAGTAATTCAAAATTTTTATTGCAAAGTCATTTAAAAGTAAACATTGTATTTAATTGAAATGATACAAATGCCTTCCTATAAATGAAGTCAAATTGGACATAAATTAGTAGAAACTATTTATTTGCAAATATTCCCTGAAATATAAACAAACTAATGCAATTATAATCATCTTTAGTCGAAATTTTTAAATACAAACTAAATAATACATTTCTAAAACCTACCTAATCCCTAATTCCATTAAAACTGGCTTATAATCATTCACTTAACATAAATTTTCACAAAACTGAAAAATTACACAATATTTTCACTGAGTACAGGAAAACAACAAAGTTTGACATTGACATGATCAGTCAAGATATTCATTATTGATTGGTGTCAAACTTAGATAGTTCGGATAATGGGTAAATTTGACATTAATTAAACAATTAATTAATTAATATTGCACACTAATTATTATTATAATAAGTGTTAGGTACAATTCGTTATTAGAAAATTGTTTGTACTTGTCAGTTTTCATATGCTTATATTTTAAGTTATATTTCTATAATGGACTTTTATTACGCATAGAAAAAAGTGCATCAAGGCATTTATTTTAAAACTAGCGGTCCGCCCCGGCTTCGCCCGTGGTACATATTTCGCAATAAAAGGTAGCCTATGTTCTTTCTCAGGGTCTAAAGATTATCTGTGCCAAATTTCATAAAAATCGGTCCAGTAGATTATGCGTGAAGACCATACATACATACATACATACAAACCTTTCCTCTTTATAATATTAGTATAGATATAAAAATTGAAGTATTGCCAATATATTACAGATTTCCTGAAAACCAACATATTTGTATATACAAAAGGACTTGAAAAAGTTGAAGGAAATATGTTGGTTTTCACTTTTCAGGAAATCTGTAATATATTGGCAATACTTCAATTTTTATATCTATAAATATATATTTTGAAAGAGTTTCGTTCATTATTCTGTATATAATACTTATTTCTGGTTCCCAGGTGGCAAGCCCGACGTGAAGGGGATAGGGTTATGAGAGCCGGTTTGATACCTTCACGGGCTTTACAAGAAGGAAGGATTATTCATGAGAGACAAAGTGATCCACAGACTTTAGATGGTATGTTATTAATACCATATTAGTTTTAAAATACTGGTGTTAACTCATTTGTTTAATATATGGTTGATGTAACAACGATTCTAGAATGATTTGATTGTGTAGTTAGACAATAGATGTAGGTTATGAAGTAAAATATATACGTTAACCTCAGTCACAATTTATCATGACTATCACATCATATTATGACTGACCGGCTGGCTTAGTTGGTAGTGGCCCTGCCTTCAAAGCCAGAGGTCGTGGGTTCGATTCCCACCCGGGGCAAATATTTGTGTGATGATCATAGACGTTGCTCTGTGTCTGGGTGCTAATTATCTATATAAGTATTTATTTAAAATTATGTATGTTTATCAGCCATCTGGTTTCCATAACACAAGCGAAAGCTTAGTATGGGATCAGATCGTGCCGTGTGTGAAAATTGTCCTGAAATATTTATTTATTTTATTATATTTAAATTCATTTCTCCTATGCTACAAATTCTGATGTGGAGACCATTTTGACGTCATTTTGCGTTTTTTTTATACTTTTTGTTATTTTTACCGTATTTTTTATCAATGACAAGCAAATTTATGTCTCTATATATTAACCAGTATAATTTAATGGCGTTATAATACTAGCCTTATAACTCAATTCCAGGCAAGCCAGCCCTCTGTTCACCGACAAATGCGAGCTCAGAGTGCAGTCCAAAAACGCCATGTTCCCCCACAGCAAACGCCACTGCCTTACTGCCTTGCAAATCTACGCCAAAAGTGAAGAAAATCATCTACGATATTAAAGAAAACGATGATTTCGACCGTGAAATGATACCAACGTATGAAGAAGTTGCCAGATTGTATCCAAGACCAGGTTTCGTGAGACCAATAGTACTAGTTGGTGCGCCCGGGGTTGGTCGGAATGAATTGAGGAGACGGTTGATCGCTACTGACCCAGAGAAATACGTGACGCCCATACCATGTGAGTATGCTTGTTTGTCTGTTTGTTGCGTATACTTGTGTTGCTATAGCGATTTGTTGTGTGCGAATGATATATGGGGAAATACAAATTTGGCAAGGCAAATGTTTTGTAAAAGATTATGTTGGGGGTACTAATTTAAGTATGTTTATGGAGGTAAAACTGGTATTATTTATTCTGCTAATATAAGCAGTATATTCCGAAAACTTATGTGATTAATATTAAAACGTATTATTACATTATGATTGCTGCAGCTGCAAATTTTGCAATGCGCATAAAGCAAATTTATTTTACTTATGATTGATAACTGAAAATCTGGAAATATTTTGGATATACAGTATTATTCTAGTTGTAAATAAGAGAGATCATGTCTCAATTTGGTGAGACACAGAAATATATATGCAGGAGATGTTTATTAAAGGAAAATATCTTAAATTGGTCTTTTTATCCTGGATCCTAACAATTTACTTTGTTTGTTATATTACTACAGACAGTATAGACTTTTTTTTCTACAGACAGTATATACAAATCTTCAATTTATCACAAATCAGAACTATTTGTGAACAGATATTCACAAATAGTTCTGAGTATATTATAAAATAATTTACTACCTATTTATTGTCGTATGTTTAAAATGTTTGCGAATTAATGAAATAAATATGCATACCTTAATGCGAATGTTATATCGAATGCTTTGAAAAACCAGATTTGAGTGAAAATAACTGCTACACTTTAAATCATCGTACAGGTGGGTACTAAACATTTGAGCAAAGGATTCAGCACAATTAGGGCTCTTATAATATGACAACAAATATTTTCTAAGGTAAAGTTGATGAAAAATACTTCTTATAATATACACATGCTGAAAAATATCTTATGATGCGTATTTTTAATGAAAATTCGTATGATATTTACATAAACAATGATAAACGACATGTTTACGTATTTATTCCCTTTTTACCCCTTAATGGATGGCAGAGGTTCTACAGATTATAATTAATATATATTACGATAAAATCTGACTGAAATATTGAGAGTTCTCAATTCTACCTATCAATTTAAACAACGATATTAGGAATGCATGCTTAGTGCACGTACTGTTAGAAATTAAATATGTTTTTACGGATTATTAACATGATTTATTCATTCTATTATACCTATACCCTGATTCCCAATATTTAAAATCCTCTAATAACTGAATTTATAATATCCGCGTAAAATAAAACACAAGAAACTATAAAATAAATTATTGCCATTACACAAATGTCAAAGGTCAAACATTTCGAATATTGGCGGGAATAAAAAGACGCCACAGTGCAGAACCGCGCATGCACCCAAATGCACATCGATTTTCTAGGTATCCTATATGAGACGCTATACCTATTAGGGCATCGAATTTAGTTGCAGTCTAGACTTGGTCGGGAACGGACCCGTTATTTATTTTATTTCAGTTCCGCCTTTTTATTTCATTTGTTTGATTTAATTCAAATTCCTAAATCTTCCTCAGTCTCCTTTGTGATTTTAGTGCAAGTGTTTTTGATTTTTTTGTTTTCCGTCGCGGTTTCGGTTTACACTTGCAGAGGGAATAGGTAAGTCGATATAATTGTCCCGTCTCATATATAAAGCGGTTTCAGCTATGTTAATTACGCGAAAAGTTGCATTATCGAACATAATATTTTCAATTGTACCCATTCACCAATCATTGCCGTACAATAAACATTAATATTCATTGTATTATACGCAATATTTAGGTCTCATTAAATACGTTAATGACTGTTACGTTAGTTACGAAAATATGCACATAGGGCTTTTCAAAAATATATAAAAAATTGAAATTGCGTCGAATTTTCTACGTTTCAAAATGGCGGATATGGTATTTCAAAATGGCGCCCGCGATCGATGAAACAATGCGCGCCTGCGTAGTTAAGCTTGATACGTGGCATTAAAATGGCGAATATAATTACATGAATTATTATTAGTAATGTAATAAAGACTTAAGTAGCATATCTCTTTTAGATTTTGTGAGATATTATCCTTTTTCAAAGAGGTTTTTACAAATTTAGCCGGTTGGTTTAATTTAAAATTGAAGAGAGTCTATTATGCCACTGACGGCAAATGAGTTAGCCGTTAGTGGGAAGCCTGATATACCTTATAAGTAGGATTGCCGTATTTAAAAGCATAGGATTAAGGGAATGGATTTATGTGGGAATATAGGATAAAGAAAGCTCCCACTCAACCCCCCACTCACCGTACAAATAACAGTAGCATTCACATGCTGTTCGACGCCGGTATTTCGTGGGGGTACCTTCCCACGTGTGAGTTCTTTCAATATATTTTTTTCCACCAAGTGCAGCAGGAGCAGATTTGCACCAAATCGGTTCCTGTTGTAAATGGTAAAGAGCTTATCTAAGATGGCGGCTACCTGCCCCCATCGCGGCTGCGCACGCAATAAATAAATGATGTATAAAATGGCGACTGTGACATTAAGTCTTATGACCTACGCGGTACTAAACTGCGAATTTAATATAATTTCATTAATTAAAAAAAATAAATGTTTGTTTTTCATTAATACGAATAACTATCTTATATATTATTAAGTTTAATTTTTACTAGAACTTACTCAAATTCAAAATGGCGTAAAACATCGCGACTGCGCCATGCGACATGCGCGACATGCGCGACAGAACTTTCAAGAACAATACAATATGGCCGCCATGGACGTATAAAAAAAGACGGACGCCATTTTACGAACAAACAACGTGAAGCCACCGTAGTAAGCTAGCGATCGTGTAAAGACAATAAACACGCACACACTCTCACCATAGTAAGCTAGTCGGCCGCCATTATGTCGTGAACTACCGACTGATTAACAGCGTCACTGTTTCACAAAAAATATTTAAAGTGCCGTCTTGCATGGTTAAATGGTGTCGCAACAGTACAATTTTAAATAACAAAACACAGAGGATTACATTCCACAGGGAAGGAATTTATTTCTTTTATGTTTTAATGACAAAATTATTACGACAAAATTTATATAAAAAAATAGAGCCGCCATTGTCATCAGGACAGCTGTTGCCATAGTGTTGCCATGGCAACATGGCACACACACATGGATGTGTCGCTGCCATTACTAGGCTTCACTCAATGTTTAGGCGATACTCCGTCCGTTTTATACGTCCATGATGGCCACATTCAGAAAATTACGGACCGTATTTCAAAACAATGCGCGCTGAAACAATGCGCGCCTGCGTAGTCGACGTATCAAGGTTGAATAAAATGGCGAAAATTATTTAACAATTGAAAGAATTATTATTATTTTTAACGTAATAAAAACTTTAGTGGCGTGTAGCTATTAAATTTTACGAGACGTTATCCTTTTTCAAAGTAAATCTTAAAAAATTATAAGCAGTTAGTTGAATTCAAAATGAAAGTGCAACAAGTGGTCTAAAGTGGCAGTATACAGCCCACGTAAAACTTTGCCACTGAGCATTCAAAACACTGTTTTTACACATTGTTTGTAAAATTGTGGAAATATTATTGTATTTTGACGATTTGATTTCTAAGAATTTCTCAAAAATGATACCCCTTTAATAATTTATCAATTATTAATAGAATATGTGCAAATAATTGACCAGACTAATGTTTCAATACAAAATGGCGACAGTACAGGTAGTTTAAAATGGCGGATACGAGCCCACCCAAGAGTTCGTATAAACAAAATGGCGGACGATATGGCTATTTTGTGTCCTCAGCCTGTTGCGTAGGGAGAGCGCAGGCGTCAAGAAAATGGCGGACAATATCGTCTCTTTGTGTCCGCCGTGTGATGCATTCCATTGTAAGATTCGCGCAGACATCCACAAAATGGCGGAAGCTATTTGTATCCGCTGCGTGTTGCGTCGCATTGTAGACTTCGCGCATGAATCCACAAAATGGCGAACGATAGCGCCTCTTTGTGTCCGATGTGTGATGCGTCCTGCTGTAGGGATTGCGCAGGCGTCCACAAAATGGCGGACGATATCGTCCCTTTGTGTCCGCGGCGTGTGCCTTCCTGCTCGTTTTAGGGTTCACGCATGCACTTTATACAGTTTCTAGACTTTATCGATTACCAACCCTAGGTTCGCGCATGCACTTTAGGTACCCTACCTAGACGACCTGGGAGTCTCATTGCGTGGTGTGCAAGTGCATCGTTCGGACGTTTTCGTTTAATTTCAAGTTTTAATTATTTCTTTCAGTGTTAATAATTTTATTGTAACTTATTAGATTTGTTTGAACGCTAGTGTTGCTTTAAAATTTAAATATTTTAATTAATTCAATCGTATACTTTTCTTAACTACGTATTACCTACTTTTAACTTTTTTAATATCAACCATTTTGTTTTTTAAAATTTACTTATTTGATTAATTTGTTTAAATTCAGTGCGTATAATACAATGCATATTATTTGCCGTGTTGTTCGAGTGATGCATTGGTGAGTTATTTTTCTTTTTAGTGTAGGTCCTTTTATTAATAATAATAGAATTTTAAGTGCGGATTCTCCTTAACAATCCCATAAAATCGATATGAAGTCGCCATGTTGGATTTTTTTGGCGCATGCGTGAAAATTTGCTTTGCCTAGGATCACGCATGCGCATTCGGAACGGGTTTTAATTTGAAGTAGATAATAATATCGAATGAATATTATTTGCCGTGTTGTTTGAGTGATGCATTGATGAGTTATTTTTCTATCTAGTGTAGGTCCTTTTGTCAATAATAATAGATTTTTAAGTGCGGATTCTCGTTAACAATCCCATAAAATCGATATCAAGTCGCCATGTTGGACTTGTTTGGCGCATGCGTGAAATTTAGCTTTGCCCGGGATCACGCATGCGCATTTGGAACGGGTTTTAATTTGGATTTTTGGAGTAATGATATGGATATTGGATACATTGATTCGTTTTATTAAATAGTTTCATTATTTTAATAATAATTCGCGACAATTTTCGAATCGACTTAATGATGTTGGACTACTTAAGTTTTGTTTCAATGATGGTGTTCAGTTTGTTTTAGTTTGGTGTGAAATTTTTGTATTATAAAAAGTAAGTATACATTCTTATGTACTCATTGAATTTTTTGAAATTTTATCATGCAATTAATATTTTTGATCATTAAGTACAGTGGAATCCGTTTATAATGACATCGAAGGGAATCGACAAACACGTCATAATAAGCGGACGTCATACAAAGCGTTATGTGAAATGAAAAATCTTTTTTATGTAAATATGTATGTATTTAAGTATTTTAATACAGAAACATAGTATACTTGCATATCTAACGTACATATTAAATCAAAATCAAAATTGCACGTAATCAGCAGATTATTATAATAACACATACAAGTGTATTTTTTTTTACTGTAAGTACACTGTAATTTTTGTCTGCTTTTGTTTTTTCATTTTATTGTAAAAACAGTCTCTAATACTATTGTGTATATAGAAGACAAATTATCATTTTCAATATTGCTGTGAACAAATCGTGATAATATGTAATTCTGCAGCTTTTAATGCCGCTTCTGCGGTAGGTAATGGTGATTCCTCGACTTCCTCTTCCCCATCACTTTCCAGTTGTTCCTTAGCACTAAAGTTCTGTACGATATTTTCATCGGTGGGTTCTTCGGATGTGAGGAGATCGCTATCAATGACAACATAATCTTCCCACATTTCCGTGTAAAGAATCATGCCGGTCATTATAACCAGACATAATTTATTAAAAATGGGTCATAATAAGCGGCATGTCACTGTAAGGGAAGTCAATATATCCGACTTTTTATAAAGAATTTTATATGAAAACCAAACTTCGTAGTGCAATTACGTCATAATAACCGGTTGGTCAATATAGGCGGAGTCATAATAAACGGATTCTACTGTATTTAAAATTTTAAAATTTTAATTCACACAAATATTATAAAATTTTAATATTACTGAATAGAGGACTGAAGTTATATAATATTATATCAATGGGTCTGTGCAATTTTAATATTATAAATAGTAAGTATAAACTAGATATTATGTACTAATTGAATTTTTTGGAATTTATTAATGAATTAATATTTCTTTATTATCTGGAATATTTTTAATTATTTTTTTTATTACAGATCAGCAAGTCGGAACACCTTTATAATGAGAACAACGATATGAAATGAATAGATATTGAATTAATTTACAATTATATTGTAATTTGTGTGAAATGTAATATTTAAGTATGTAAATAAAGTTATTTTCTGCAAAAATTTATTATTAGTATTATTACGCTCGAAACCTTTTAAAAAATCCTATCCTCATTGCTTGCACATAGCTGAAACCGTTTATTATGACCAAGTGGGTTTTTGTTTTTCAAGTGTGATTTTTATAGGTACATCTAATACGGAAATTATGACTACTTTTTGTACAGGTACAAGTTTGTCGACGCATGCGTTAAGCTCTTAGTCCAATACCGCCTCGTCATTGGTTGTGTACTTTGACGTATAAAGCCATAGCGAATAGGAATCGTTATATGAAAGTTCTGTCCAGGACTGCGCATGCTCGTGTCAGATTTGACTTTGACAGTTGACTAACTGTCAACAGGAATGACTTTATTTAGGTGTATGTCACAATTTTCAACCGCCTTTTTGATAGTCAACTTTCGGAGTTTATACTTATATTTTATTTTAAAGTGTTATTGAATGCAAGGAATATTAACCGCTTAAATATTAAACCGATTTTTTGATAGTCAAATTACGGATTGATTTAACTTGTCTGTGTTAGGAATATTAAATAAGTATGAGAATATTAAGATGTGTTATTGTGTGAAGTAATAATATAATTTAAGTGAGAAATTAGTAAGTTGAAGTCAAGTAAGTATACATTTTTCTATTATTACCATTATTAATATTGAAGTGAATTGCTGATATGTATTTTTTTGCTGTTATTAATTCTGAAGTGAATTGCTGATATTTCTTTGTAATATTTATTTATCTGAATATTTTTACTATTGTTACAGAACTACAGCGTAATGCAATGTTACAAATACGTCCGTGGATTTTTCACAAAAATATTATACATAGTTCTTAGAAACAAATAGTATGCAAAGGAGAAGATGTCAACCAAATATTATACAATACATAGAATATGAAACTCTGTTTGCACTTGAATTTTTGTTTTGAAATATCTGTACCACATAACGTGTTTCATTCACTTTTTATTCGTTAAATAGATTGATCCCGCGGCTTCACTTGCGTGGTATCCTGATAAATAGTTTAAAGTGGCGGTTTACCATCCATGTGCTCCTGAGGGACTGCGAATTATTAACATTTAAATAGCGTGTAATTGTTGACTACTATAATTTATGACTAAATAGGTAGTAAGTTATGATGTACTGTACGAACAAAATCAGTATTGAAACTTCACTAGAGTTCGTGTAATATTATAATTCCGTTAAAATAAAAAAGTTGCCATAAACTCAAAATGGCGATATAGTCACTGGACGATATCGCCATTTTGAGTGCTCTGCGTGATGCGTCTCATTGTTAGATTCGCGCAGGCGTCCATAAAATGGCGTGCGATATCGTCCTTTTGTGTCCGCTACGTGTTCCTCCCTATTGTAGGTTTCGCACAGTCGTCCACAAAATGGCAGACAATATCGCCTCTTTGTGTCCGCTGCATGTCCGTCCCCAAGTAGGGTTCACGCAGGCGTCCATAAAATGGCGGACGTTATCGTCTCTTTGTTTCCGCTGCGTGATACGTCCCGCTGTAGTTTTCACGCAGGCGTACACAAAATGGCGGGCGATATAGCCTCTTTGTTTCCGCTGCGTGTTGTGTCCCGCTGTAGTGTTCGCGCAGGCGTCCACAAAATGGTGGACTTTATCGTCTCTTTGTGACCGCCGTGTGATACGTCCTGTTGTAAGATTCGCACAGGCATCCGCAAAATGGCGGATAATATCGCCATTTTGTGTCCGCTGTGTGTTGCGTCGCGTGGTAGGGTTCGCGCATGCACTTTATGCAGTTTCTAGACTTTATCGATTGCCAACCCTAGGTTCGCGCATGCACTCTAGGTACCCTACCTAGACGACCTGGGAGTCTCATTGCGTGGTGTGCAAGTGCATCGTTCGGACGTGTTCGTTTAGTTTCTAGTTTTAATTATTTCTTTCAGTGTTAATAATTTTATTGTCACTTATTAGATTTGTTTCAACGCTAGTATAGCTTTAAATATTTTAAATAAATCAATCGTCTTTACTTACTACGTTTTTTTTTAATTTTACTTATTTGATTATTTTTTTAAATTCAGTGCGTATTGAATGAATATTCATTGCCGTGTTGTTCGAGTGATGCATTGGTGAGATATTTTTCTATTAAGTGTAGGTCGTTTTGTTAATAATAATAGATTTTTAATCCCATAAAATCGTTAGGCAGTCGCCATGTTGGATTTGTTTGGCGCTATCGTGAAATTTAGCTTTGCCCGGGATCACGCATGCGCATTTGGAACGGGTTTTCATTTGCCATTGCGAGTGCGATTAAATATAGTTCCATGATTTTAATAATATTTGGCGACAATTTTCGAATCGATTTAATGAAGTGGTCAGTTTGATTTTGAGTTTGGTGTGAATTTTTTATATGATAAAAAGTAAGTATACATTTTTATGTACTTATTGAAATTTTTTATTTTTTAAATTATATATTTTAAATTACAAAATTTTAATATTGCAGAACAGAGAGCTTCAGTTATATTACGATGGATGTGTGCAATTTTTGTATTATAAAAAGCAAGTATAAACTATTATGTACTGATTGAAATTTGTGTAATATATTCATGAATTAATATTTTTTTTACTATCTGGATAGTGTATGTCCATTATTGTATTTTTGTATTACAGATCAACAAGTCGGGGCACCCATTACCAGAACAACGATCTGCGAATTTAATATATTGTAATGTTAAATTAATGTACTATTTTCATTGAAATTGTGTGAAATGTGATTATAAATATCTTAATAAACTTCTGATGTGTAAAATATATCTTTTTTATTATTTATGACATAAACGTCCCTTTTATAATTTCTATGCATATTATTATCCTAATTATTCATACATAATTGAACCTGTTTATTGTTGATCAAGTGTGGTTTTTATTGTTTACTTGTATCTAATTATGTATAAGTATTAAATTTTCGGCACCAATTGCATATTCCTGGACAGAACATTTTATATGACGTATATAATGTTAACTATAACAATATAAAATCAATTATTGATTTATGTCCTCGAAGGTCAGCCAAACCTAGGTTCGCGCATGAACTTTAGGCTCTGTAGGTGTCCTAGGAATTTTCTAGGAGGCCAGATCCGGGCTCGCGCATGCACTTTAGGCTCTCTAGGTGTTCTAGGAATTTTACAGAAGGCTATATCCGGGCTCGCGCATGCGCTTTAGGCACTATCTAGGTGTCCTGGGAATTTTCCAGAAGGCTATATCTGGGCTCGCGCATGCGCTTTAGGCACTATCTAGGTGTCCTGGGAATTTTCCAGAAGGCTATATCTGGGCTCGCGCATGCGCTTTAGGCACTATCAAGGTGTCCTGGGAATTTTCCAGAAGGCCAGATCCGGGTTCGCGCATGCACTTTATGCACAATCCTACCTATCCTAGGATTTGCAGCCATTGCTGCGCAGTACTTTGTGATAGTCAGTTGGCTCTGGTTTCATTTATGATGTATTATTCTGTTTTAGTTTATGTGCAGTGATTATAAGCAATACTTTTATTTAAACAAGGTAGGTTATATGTGGGCAATAGTATCCGGGCCATATGCAGAATCATCTAACTCTAGGGTTGTCCTAAATGTTTTTAAACTGAATTTTATGTGCATGCGTCGTACACACTTCGGTCTCATTAAGTGGGTCATTTTGAAAATCATATTTATGGGATTGATAAGAATTATTACAATCATTTTATTAGGAAATAAAATTATCAAATCAACCATGTTTTTTCTGTCATTAAAATCACTTAAATGCTTGCGAAATTACAACGTAGGCACCTATTCTTTCTTTGTGGGATGAACATTAATACGTAATTCTGTTTTTAAAGATTTTAAATTAAAATTTGATTACATATACTTTTGGAAATATTTAAAATAACATTTTTGAGTCTACTACAGGCTAAAATATTCCACATCTATACCCAGTATCTTAATTTTCCAGAAACCTTAGCTCTTTCTGTTTTTAATTAATGATGACTTTAACAAAAAAAAAAAAACGTGAAACTGACCTTTTTTTCGTGATAATTTTGTTAACATAGCTTAACTATTTTCATTCGGTAGTTCTAGCAAATTATATAAATAAAAATGATTATTAGCGTCGTAACATTATTAATTAACCAATCGGCGATGGGAGATAATTATTTAAAAAGTCCGCAAAAAATGATTTTTTAGACATTTTACTTGCAATAATTTTTAAAATATTTTTATTACGGTTTCTCAAAAATTAATTATGAAGTAAATTTTGGAAAGATTCCGATGAGCATGAGATTCCATATCTTTTGAAATTCTCATGTTGACAGAAAGAGATAACGTTGAGGAAATATGCGATAAAGCATGCGCATTTGTCTAGGCGATTTTTATGTTATTTATTTTATATGTGCTCTTGCGATATGTTATATTAATTTATTTACTATCTAATGTTTTTTTTCTCTTATGTGTATTTCCCTCTTTTTATATGTATCTCTTTTTATGTATCTTTATGTATGCTCGCGATTTTTTTTCATGTATTCATGAACTATTAAAAATAAATAATCTCCGGATGAAGTGTTAGAAACTCTTATCATGAATCAGGAAACCTAAAACCAAGAATACATAATAGTAGCTAAACGCTACAGAACGGACACTCTTCGCCTCCCGCCAAAATTAAACACTTACCTCACCGGTATGATTAGTAAGTAATAAAGTCGGTACCTAATATATTATGTCGAAAGAGCAACCCCAACAATAGCTTTGTGCAGGCTAACGCATGCGTTTTGAAGCTATCTAGGCGTCCCAGGAACAACATGAGCATTGTTATCGATTATTTGCTCCAGGTCACCTTGAATTCGCGCATGCACTTTAGAGTCCAGGCATCCTAGGCGTCCTGTGAGAATTAGTTCGGTTTGTGCATTCGTTTACTTCGGTCGTGTTATGTATAATTCTGTTTAAGTAAACAAATTTTTGCTTTTTAACTTCAGTTTGTTATCAATCAATTGTTTAAGAATAAAACGTGAAAGTAAAATTTTTTTATCGTGATTTCTTAAAGCTCAAGTGATACGCTTATTCACGTGAAATATACAGGGGTTTTAAGTGCATTTTGCCATTTATTGTGTTAAATACATTAAGTAATTCGTTGATCGTCCCCATAGTGACGAATTTATACATATTTTAAGCACCTAATTAATTTTCATAGAAATATATTTTTAATTTATTATTTTAATGTAGATATCAGCTTGGTCCGGGCTCGCGCATGCCTATAAAGACCCCTAAGGTATCCTAGGACACGCACTGAATATTGATTTATTGCACAAGGCCATATTGTGCCCGCGCATGCTCTTTGAAGCTAGTGTTCTATCTAGACGTCCTGGGAAAATTAGTTAGGTTTGCGCATTCGTTTACTTCGGTCGTGTGGTGTGTTATTCTGTTTAACTTAACAAGTTTTCTTTAAATTCAGATTGTAATTAATCCATAGGTATATTGTTTAAGAATAAAACGTGAAAATTAATTAAGAAGTGAAATCTTCAATCGTGATTTTTTAAAAGCTCACGTGAAACGCTCATTCACGTGAAATATCAGGGGTTTTAAGTGCATGTTTGCCATTTTTTGTGTTAATACATAAAACAGTAGTTAAAGTTAAAGTAGTTGATTATAAGTTTTGATAAATAAAATTAAGTAATTCGTTGATCGTCTCCATAGTGACGAATTTATAAATATATTAAGCACCTCGTTAATTTTTGTAAAAATATATTTTTCAAGTATAAAAAAATATCAGCTTGGTCCGGGCTCGCGCATGCCTATAAAAGACCTCAAAGGTATCCTAGGAAACACACTGAATATTGATTTATTGCACAAGGCCATATTGTGCCCGCGCATGCTCTGTAGAGCTAGTATTCTATCTAGACGTCCTGGGAAAAATAGTTCGGTTTGCACATTCGCACATTTCGGTCGCGATATTTGTTAACCAAAGTAATACATAACATTTTAACATATAAGATTTTTCGAACGTTACTCGTGTTTAAATGTTAAACGTTTGTTTATGTAAATGATTTTCAAAATATTAGATATAATTTATCCAGAAAACATCAAAAATTTCGAGATAGGGTCAAAACTTTTGTGAATACAATATATTAAACTCTCTTTTTGGACTAGTTAAAAAGAAATCTATTTAAATATGGCGGTAGCTTGGTCCAGGCTCGCGCATGCCTTTTAAGCTCGTTTTGCTATCCCGGGAAGTGCGCGTATTGATTATTCAAGGTCATTTTGCATCCGCGCATGCAATTAAGAGCTTCAGGTACTCTATCTAGATGTCCTGAAAATTCAGTTATATTCGTTCATTTGTATATTCCGGTCGCGTTAATTTTGTATCAACGTAAAGTCAATTCCTTTTTTACAGTAGTTATTTGGTGAGCATTGATAAAGTTCGCGTTTAAGAGAAAATACTAAGAGAATATAGAGATAATATTATATTTCGGTATCCCGGGCAGAGCACTTGTTGCTGGGCGTTGTTTATTGATTTTATTGAAAGTTCACAATGCATTCGCGCATGCACTTTAGAGCTGCTGAAATCTAGGCGTCCAGGGAATTTCACTATAGTTTGTGCATTCCTACATTCCGGTTGTGTTGAATTTGAATTCCTGTAAAATCTGTGTTTTTTTATGTAAATCAGATTTTGGTAAGCAATGATAAAATAAAGATGTTCGCGTTTTAAAGAAAATATCGGCTCATTAATCATCCAGATTATCTTAGCTTTGCCTGGTTCCGCGCATGCGTTTTTGAGCTAGTCTAGGGGTCTAGGGTCCCTATATCCTGGGGAGTGCGTTAGTCAGTGGGCGTCAGGTAGGACATTGATTTATTATTCAAGGTGACATTGCTTCCGCGCATGCCTTTTAGAGCTCCTGGAATCTAGGCGTCCTGGGAAGTTCAGTTTAGTTTGTGCCCTCGTATATTACGGTCGCGAAGTATAAAATAGATATAAGTAAAAATAAATATTTTATTTTATTTTTGGGTATCAGGGAAAGGTTCTGCGATGACGTTTCCAAATTCTGTTTCACAGTGCCTGTTGATTTATAATTTACTCATTCTTGTATTTATTATAATCTATGCTTGCGATTGTCTTATAAAAGGGTCTAGATATCCCGGCCATAGCAATTGTTGGTGGACGTTGCGTTTTGTTTTTATTGAGGGTCACATTGCATCCGCGCATGCACTTTAGATCTCCAGGTACACTATCTAGATGTCCTGGGAATTTAGTTGTGTTCGTTCCTTTGTATATTCAAGTCGCGTTAAATTTGTATCAACGTAAAATGTGTTTTTTTTTTCTGTAAATCAGCTTTTGATAATAAATGCAAACATAATTCTAGATGTTCGCGTTCTAATGAAAATTATAAAAAAAAACTTGATTGTTGTAGTTAACTTTAAAAGTAGGGTGACTAAAAATCTAAATTACTAAAATCCGGGTCTGTGTCCGTGTCGTGATGTCCCAGGCCGAGCACTTGTTGCTGGGCGTTGTTTATTGATTTATTGAAAGGTCATATTGCATCCGCGCATGCACTTTAGAGCTGCCGGGAATCTAGGCGTCCTAAGCCGTTCAGTTATATTCGTGCAGTCGTACTTTTCTGTCGCGTTGATTTTGCTTCATTAAGAGAAATTTCTTTTTTTAACAGAGAGTTATCAAACACCTATCGAGTTAAAATTTCAACGGTACCTGTTAATTTCAAACTTAATTAAATATTATTATTATTCGAAGATTTATTTTGAATTGATGTTTGTTGTAGTGATTCTTAAAAGTAGGGGGACAAAAAATCAAAATTACTAAAATCCGGATTCGTGACCGTGTCACGATGTCCCGGGCAGAGCACTTGTTGCTGGGCGTTGTTTATTGATTTTATTGAAAGGTCACAATGCATTCGCGCATGCACTTTAGAGCTCCTGTAATCTAGGCGTCCTGGGAATTTCAGTTTAGCTTGTGCATTCGTATATTCCGGTTTTGTTGAATTTGAATCTTTGTAAAGTCAGTGTTTTTTTTAATCAGCGTTTGGTAAGATAAATTATTAAGTAACTCTTGATAATCGTGTTATAAAGAAAATATTTATATTTGCAAATGAAAGTTACTTAAATTCGAGATCTTTCCATAAACAGGACTCGATATCCCGGGTAAAGCACTTGTTGCTACGCGAAGCGTATTGATTTTATCGAAAGGTCACATTGAATCCGCGCATGCCCTTTAGGTCTCCTGGAGTCTAGGCTTCCTGGGAATTTCATTTTAATTTGTGGACTAGTATATTACAGTTGCGAAGTTTAATTATTCAAAAACATTTTTTATTATTTTTTGGTAATTAGTGAGAAGTTCTGCGAAGACCTTTCTAAATTCTGATTTACGGTGCCTGTTGATTTATAATTGAGTAATACATATTGTATTTATCTTAGTCCATGCTCGCGATTGTCTTAAAAAAAAGTCTAGATATCCCAGCCATAGCTATTGTTGGTGGGCGTTGCGTATTGATTTTATTGAAAGGTCACAATGAATTCGCGCATGCACTTTAGAGCTCCTGTAATCTAGGCATCCTGGGATTTTCAGTTTAGTTTGAGCATTCGTATATTCCTGTTGTGTTGAAATTGAATCCTTGTAAAGTCAGTGTTTTTTTAATCAGCATTTGGTAAGAAATTATAAAGTAGCTCTAGATGTTCACGTTATAAAATAAATACTTATATTTGCAAAAGATAGTTACTTAAATTCGAGATCTTTCCATAAATCAGGACTCAATATCCCGGGTAAAGCACTCGTTGCCAGATTGCGATATGTATTGATTTTATCTAAAGGTGACATTGCATCCGCGTATGCACTTTACAGCTCCCGGGATTCTATCTAGATATCCTGTGAGACTGAGTTCCGTTTGTGCTCTTGTACATACCGGTCGCGTTGTAATTGAGTCGTACTAAAGATTTTTGTAATGGTACTATTAAATAATTAGTGGTTAATATAAATTAAAGTTACCAGTGTGACGATATCATTCTTATCTCTTATTATGTATCGTTAAAAGTCAATTATTTTTCGCAAGGAGCTCTGTGCAGTTTCGCGCATGCTTTTTGAGCTTGTCTAGAAATATCCGGGAGCTCGTTTGTTATTGGACGTTGCGTATTGATTATATCGAAAGGACACATTGCATCCGCGCATGCACTTTAGGCTCCAGGTACTCTATCTAGATGTCCTGGGACGTTCAGTTGTGTTCGTGCAGTGGTACTTTTCGGTCGCGTTAATTTTATCTCATTGAGAGTAATTTATTTTCTTGCCAGAGAATCGTTTTCAAAACCTTTCTAGTTAAAATTTTAATGGTACCTGTTGATTTCAAACTTTTTCTAATATCATTCTTTTTCATTGACCGTGGTTGCGAGTTGTTTGTTGTAGTGAACTGTAAAGGCAGGGGGACTGAAATCAAAATTACTTAAAGTCGGATCCGTGTCCGTGTCACGATGTCCCGGGCAGAGCACTTGTTGCTGGTTGTTATTTATTCGGTTGTGTTAAATTTGAATCCTTGTAAAGTCAGTGTCTTTTTTAATCAGCATTTGGTAAGAAATTATCAAGTAACACTAGATGTTTGCGTTATAATATAAATACTTATATTTGCAAATGATAGTTACTTAAAGGACAATGCCCACCTTCCATACATTTGAAAACCTGATAAAGAAAGTTTATGTATAGACCGCAAGTATAGCAGGAATACTGCGTGCTTGATTAGGGAATAATTCCCTGTTTTCACTTTTACCAGTTAAACGCCAGGAATTTAAAAAAATACGAATTACTACTTTGTAGGTTAGGAATTGTCGCGGGCAAATTATCAACACAAATAGCTATGGAAATATGTAGGCAGTACATATGTACCAAGTAGGTATTAGTAATTAGGTAGTAGGTACCAAAACGAAAGAGACTGCGCCGATTCGAATATGACAGGCGGCTGTCAAACGTCAAAACAATCCGTTTCACTCTATCATCATCATAATTAAACGTAAACTGATAATGTTCGTATTATTTTTTACTTGACTTTAATAAATGTTCATAATATTTTACTATTTAGGTAAAAGAATTAAGTACTTAAAATATAACAAACAGTAATAAAACTAGTTAAAATAGTAAAAGTCAGTCTCCAGTCGTCACTCGCCAGCAAGTAAAACGGAACGTAGCAACTCTACAGATAACGTTCAAAAACCATAATTTCATTTTTTAAGAAGTTTGTACGAGTTTAGAAAAATAACAAAAATCTTTTTTTCCTACGTCTCTGATAAAAAAATGATAAGCGTAATGAGTTCACAATAAAATAAGCTAAATTTTAAGATTTGTTTCATTTCTATACATGTTCAGGTGAAAAATGGGCATTGTTCTTTGAGATCTTTCCATAAATCAGGACTCGATGTCCCGTGCAGAGCACTTGTTGCTGGGCGTTGTTTATTGATTTTATTGAAAGGTCACAATGCATTCGCGCATGCACTTTAGAGCTCCCGGGATTTTGTCTTAATATCCTGTGGAGACTGATTTAATTTTGTAACGATACTTTTAATTAATGAGTGGTTAAATTAAATAAAACTTATCAATGTGACGACATCATTTCTTATCTCTTGTTATGTGTTGTTAAAAGTCAATTATTTTTCGCAAGGAGCTCTGTGCAGTTTCGCGCATGCTTTTTGAGCTAGTCTAGAAATATCCGGGAGCTCGTTTGTTATTGTACGTTGCGTATTGATTATATCGAAAGGTCACTTTGCATCCGCGCATGCACTTTAGAGCTCCAGGTACTCTATCTAGATGTCCTGGGACGTTCAGTTTTGTTCGTGCAGTGGTACTTTTCGGTCGCGTTAATTTTATCTCATTGAGAGCAATTTATTTTCTTACCAAGTAATCGGTTTCATAACCTTTCGAGTTAAAATTTAAGTGGTACCTGTTGATTTCAAACTTTTTCTAATATCATTATTTTTCATAGATGTCCGTGTCACCATGTCCCGGGCAGAGGACTTATTGCTGGGCGTTGTTTATTGATTTGATTGAAAGTTCACAATGCATTCGCGCATGCACTTTAGAGCTCCTGTAATCTAGGCGTCCTGGGAATTTCAGTTTAGTTTGTGCATTCTTATATTCCGGTTGTGTTGAATTTGAATCCTTGTAAAGTCAGTGTTTTTTTTAATCAGCATTTGGTAAGAAATTATAATGTAGCTCTAGATGTTCGCGTTATAAAATAAATACTTATATTTGCAAATGATAGTTACTTAAATTCGAGATCTTTCCATAAATCAGGACTCGATGTCCCGGGTAAAGCACTTGTTGCTAGGCGTTATGTATTGATTTAATCTAAAGGTGGCATTGCATTCGCGCATGCACTTTACAGCTCCCGTGATTCTATCTAGATACCCTGTGAGACTGAGTTCCGTTTGTGTTCTTGTACATACCGGTTGCGTTGTAATTGAGTCGTTCTTAAGATTTTTGTAATGGTACTATTAAAAAATTAGTGGTTAATATAAATTTAAGTTACCAGTGTGACGATATCATTCTTATCTCTTATTATGTATCGTTAAAAGTCAATTATTTTTCGCAAGGAGATCTGTGCAGTTTCGCGCATGCTTTTTGAGCTAGTCTAGAAATATCCGGGAGCTCGTTTGTTATTGGACGTTGCGTATTGATTATATCGATAGGTCACATTGCATCCGCGCATGCACTTTAGGCTCCAGGTACTCTATCTAGATGTCCTGGGAATTTCAGTTTAGTTTGTGCATTCGTATATTCCGGTTGTGTTGAATTTGAATCCTTGTAAAGTTAGTGTTTTTTTTAATCAGCATTTGGTAAGAAATTATAATGTAGCTCTAGATGTTCGCGTTATAATATAAATACTTATATTTGCAAATGAAAGTTACTTAAATTCGAGATCTTTCCATAAACCAGGACTCGATGTCCCGGGTAAAGCACTTGTTGCTAGGCGATATGTATTGATTTTATCTAAAGGTGGCATTGCATCCGCGCATGCACTTTACAGCTCCCGGGAATCTATCTAGATATCCTGTGAGACTGAGTTCCGTTTGTGCTTTTGTACATACCGGTCGCGTTGTAATTGAGTCGTTCTAAAGATTTTTGTAATGGTACTATTAAAAAATTAGTGGTTAATATAAATTTAAGTTACCAGTGTGACGATATCATTCTTATCTCTTATTATGTATCGTTAAAAGTCAATTATTTTTCGCAAGGAGATCTGTGCAGTTTCGCGCATGCTTTTTGAGCTAGTCTAGAAATATCCGGGAGCTCGTTTGTTATTGGACGTTGCGTATTGATTATATCGATAGGTCACATTGCATCCGCGCATGCACTTTAGGCTCCAGGTACTCTATCTAGATGTCCTGGGAATTTCAGTTTAGTTTGTGCATTCGTATATTCCGGTTGTGTTGAATTTGAATCCTTGTAAAGTTAGTGTTTTTTTTTAATCAGCATTTGGTAAGAAATTATAATGTAGCTCTAGATGTTCGCGTTATAATATAAATACTTATATTTGCAAATGAAAGTTACTTAAATTCGAGATCTTTCCATAAACCAGGACTCGATGTCCCGGGTAAAGCACTTGTTGCTAGGCGATATGTATTGATTTTATCTAAAGGTGACATTGCATCCGCGCATGCACTTTACAGCTCCCGGGAATCTATCTAGATATCCTGTGGAGACTGATTTAATTTTGTAATGGTACTATTAAATAATGAGTGGTTAATATACATTAAAGTTACCAGTGTGACGATATCATTCTTATCTCTTATTATGTGTCGTTAAAAGTCAATTATTTTTCGCAAGGAGCTCTGTGCAGTTTCGCGCATGCTTTTTGAGCTAGTCTAGAAATATCCGGGAGCTCGTTTGTTATTGGACGTTGCGTATTGATTATATCGAAAGGTCACATTGCATCCGCGCATGCACTTTATAGCTCCAGGTACTCTATCTAGATGTCCTGGGACGTTCAGTTGTGTTCGTGCAGTGGTACTTTTCGGTCGCGTTAATTTTATCTCATTGAGAGCAATTTATTTTCTTACCAGTGAATCGTTTTCAAAACCTTTCGAGTTAAAATTTTAATGGTACCTGTGATTTCAAACTTTCTCTAATACCATTCTTTTTTTCATAGACAGTGCTTGCAATTCGTTTGTTAAAGTAAAATGTAGAAGCGGGGGGACTGAAATCAAAATAACTTAAATCCGTATCCGTGTCCGTGTCACGATGTCCCGGGCAGAGCACTTGTTGCTGGGCGTTGTTTATTGATTTTATTGAAAGTTCACAATGCATTCGGGCATGCACTTTAGAGCTCCTGTAATCTAGGCATCCTGGGAATTTCAGTTTAGTTTGTGCATTCGTATATTCCGGTATTGTTGAATTTGAATCCTTGTAAAGTCTGTGTTTTTTTTTTAATCAGCATTTGGGAAGAAATTATCAAGTAGCACTAGATGTTCGCGTTATAAAATAAATACTTATATTTGCAAATGAAAGTTACTTAAATTCGAGATCTTTCCATAAACCAGGACTCGATGTCCCGGGTAAAGCACTTGTTGCTAGGCGATATGTTTTGATTTTATCTAAAGGTGGCATTGCATCCGCGCATGCACTTTACAGCTCCCGGGAATCTATCTAGATATCCTGTGAGACTGAGTTCCGTTTGTGCTTTTGTACATACCGGTCGCGTTGTAATTGAGTCGTTCTTAAGATTTTTGTAATGGTACTATTAAAAAATTAGTGGTTAATATAAATTAAAGTTACCAGTGTGACGATATCATTCTTATCTCTTATTATGTATCGTTAAAAGTTAATTATTTTTCGCAAGGAGCTCTGTGCAGTTTCGCGCATGCTTTTTGAGCTAGTCTAGAAATATCCGGGAGCTCGTTTGTTATTGGACGTTGCGTATTGATTATATCGAAAGGTCACATTGCATCCGCGCATGCACTTTAGAGCTCCAGGTACTCTATCTAGATGTCCTGGGAATTTCAGTTTAGTTTGTGCATTCGTATATTCCGGTTGTGTTGAATTTGAATCCTTGTAAAGTTAGCGTTTTGTTTTTAATCAGCATTTGGTAAGAAATTATAATGTAGCTCTAGATGTTCGCGTTATAATATAAATACTTATATTTGCAAATGAAAGTTACTTAAATTCGAGATCTTTCCATAAACCAGGACTCGATGTCCCGGGTAAAGCACTTGTTGCTAGGCGATATGTATTGATTTTATCTAAAGGTGACATTGCATCCGCGCATGCACTTTACAGCTCCCGGGAATCTATCTAGATATCCTGTGGAGACTGATTTAATTTTGTAATGGTACTATTAAATAATGAGTGGTTAATATAAATTAAAGTTACCAGTGTGACGATATCATTCTTATCACTTATTATGTATCGTTAAAAGTCAATTGTTTTTCGCAAGGAGCTCTGTGCAGTTTCGCGCATGCTTTTTGAGCTAGTCTAGAAATATCCGGGAGCTCGTCTGTTATTGGACGTTGCGTATTGATTATATCGAAAGGTCACATTGCATCCGCGCATGCACTTTAGAGCTCCAGGTACTCTATCTAGATGTCCTGGGACTTTCAGTTGTGTTCGTGCAGTGGTACTTTTCGGTCGTGTTAATTTTATCTCATTGAGAGTAATTTATTTTCTTGCCAGTGAATCGTTTTCAAAACCTTTCTAGTTAAAATTTTAATGGTACCTGTTGATTTCAAACTTTTTCTAATATCATTATTTTCCATAGACCGTGCTTGCAATTCGTTTGTTGTAGTGAACTGTAAAAGCAGGGGGACTGAAATCAAAATAACTCCATTTGTATCCTTGTCCGTGTCACGATGTCCCGTGCAGAGCACTTGTTGCTGGGCGTTGTTTATTGATTTTATTGAAAGTTCACAATGTATTTGCGCGTGCACTTTAGAGCTCCTATAATCTAGGCGTCCTGGGAATTTCAGTTTAGTTTGTGCATTCGTATTTTCCGGTTGTGTTGAATTTGAATCCTTGTAAAGTCAGTGTTTTTTTTTAAATCAGCATTTGGTAAGATATTATCAAGTAGCACTAGACTTTCGCGTTATAAAATTAATACTTATATTTGCAAATTATAGTTACTTAAATTTGAGATCTTTCCGTAAATCAGGACTCGATGACCCGGACAGAGCACTTGTTGCTGGGTGTTGTTTATTGATTTTATTGAAAGGTCACAATGCATTCGCGCATGCACTTTAGAGTTCCCGGGATTCTATCTAGATATCCCGTGGAGACTGATTTAATTTTGTAATGGTACTATTAAATAATTTGTAGCTAATATAAATTAAAGTTACCAGTGTGACGATATCATTCTTATCACTTATTATGTATCGTTAAAAGTCAATTATTTTTTGCAAGGAGCTCTGTGCAGTTTCGCGCATGCTTTTTGAGCTAGTCTAGAAATATCCGGGAGCTCGTCTGTTATTGGACGTTGCGTATTGATTATATCGAAAGGTCACATTGCATCCGCGCATGCACATTAGAGCTCCAGGTACTCTATCTAGATGTCCTGGGACGTTCAGTTGTGTTCGTGCAGTGGTACTTTTCGGTCGCGTTAATTTTATCTCATTGAGAGCAATTTATTTTCTTACCAGTGAATCGTTTTCAAAATCTTTTGAGTTAAAATTTTAATGGTATCTGTTGATTTCAAACTTTTTCTAATATAATTCTTTTTCAAAGACTGTGCTTGCAATTCGTTTGTTGTAGTGAACTGTAAAAGCAGGGGGACTGAAATAAAAATTACTTACATCCGTATCCGTGTCCGTGTCACGGTGTCCCGGGCAGAGCACTTGTTGCTGGGCGTTGTTTATTGATTTTGTTAAAAGGTCACAATGCATTCGCGCATGCACTTTAGAGCTCCTGTAATCTAGGCGTCCTGGGAATTACAGTTTAGTTTGTGCATTCGTATTTTCCGGTTGTGTTGAATTTGAATCCTTGTAAAGTCATTGTTTTTTTTTAATCAACATTTGGGAAGAAATTATCAAGTAGCACTAGATGTTCGCGTTATAAAATGAATACATGTATTTGCAAATGATTGTTACTTAAATTTGAGATCTTTCCATAAATCAGGACTCGATGACCCGGGCAGAGCACTTGTTGCTGGGCGTTGTTTATTGATTTTATTGAAAGGTCACATTACATCCTTGCATGCACTTTAGGCTCCAGGTACTCTTTCTAGATGTCCTGGGAATAAAATCAATAAACAACGCCCAGCAACAAGTGCTGGGCGTTGTTTATTGATTTTATTGAAAGGTCACAATGCATTCGCGCATGCACTTTAGAGCTCCTGGGATTCTATGTAGATATCCTGTGGAGACTGATTTAATTTTGTAATGGTACTATTAAATAATGAGTGGTTAATATAAATTAAAGTTACCAGTGTGACGATATCATTCTTATCTCTTTATTATGTGTTGTTAAAAGTAAATTATTTTTCGCAAGGAGCTCTGTGCAGTTTCGCGCATGCTTTTTGAGCTAGTCTAGAAATATCCGGGAGCTCGTCTGTTATTGGACGTTGCGTATTGATTATATCGAAAGGTCACATTGCATCCGCGCATGCACTTTAGAGCTCCAGGTACTCTATCTAGATGTCCTGGGACGTTCAGTTTTGTTCGTGAAGTGGTACTTTTCGGTCTCGTTAATTTTATCTCATTGAGAGCAATTTATTTTCTTACCAGTGAATCGTTTTCAAAATCTTTCGAGTTAAAATTTTAATGGTATCTGTTGATTTCAAACTTTTTCTAATATAATTCTTTTTCAAAGACTGAGCTTGCAAATTGTTTGTTGTAGTGAACTGTAAAAGCAGGGGGACTGAAATAAAAATTACTTACATCCGTATCCGTGTCCGTGTCACGGTGTCCCGGGCAGAGCACTTGTTGCTGGGCGTTGTTTATTGATTTTGTTAAAAGGTCACAATGCATTCGCGCATGCACTTTAGAGCTCCTGTAATCTAGGAGTCCTGGGAATTTCAGTTTAGTTTGTGCATTCGTATATTCCGGTTGTGTTGAATTTGAATCCTTGTGAAGTCTGTGTTTTTTTTAATCAGCATTTGGTAAGAAATTATAAAGTAGCACTTGATGTTCGCGTTATAAAATAAAAACTTATATTTGCAAATGATAGTTACTTAAATTCGAGATCTTTCCATAAATCAGGACTCGATGTCCCGGGCAGAGCACTTGTTGCTGGGCGTTGTTAATTGATTTTATTGAAGGTGCATTCGCGCATGCACTTTAGAGCTCCCGCGATTCTATCTAGATATCCTGTGGAGACTGATTTAATTTTGTAATGGTACTTTTAAATAATGAGTGGTTAATTTAAATTAAAGTTATCAGTATGACGACATCATTTCTTATCTCTTGTTATGTGTCGTTAAAAGTCAATTATTTTTCGCAAGGAGCTCTGTGCAGTTTCGCGCATGCTTTTTGAGCTAGTCTAGAAATATCTGGGAGCTTGTTTGTTATTGGAAGTTGCGTATTGATTATATCGAAAGGTCACATTGCATCCGCGCATGCACTTTAGAGCTCCAGGTACTCTATCTAGATGTCCTGGGACGTTCAGTTTTGTTCGTGCAGTGGTACTTTTCGGTCGCGTTAATTTTATCTCATTGAGAGCAATTTATTTTCTTACAAGTGAATCGTAATCAAACACCCATCGAGTTAAAAATTTACATGGTACCTGTTGATTTAAAATTTATTTCAATATAATCATTATTCTTAGATCGTGCTCGCCATTAGTTTGTTGTAGTGAACTTTAAAAGCAGGGGGACTGAAAATCAAAATTACTAAAATCTGGGTCCGTGTCCGTGCCACGATGTCCCGGGCAGGGGCACTTGTTGCTGGGCGTTGTTTATTGATTATATCGAAACGTCATATTGCAATCGCGCATGCACTTTAGTTTAGTGCTCCTGGGATTATATCTAGATGTCCTGGGAAACTCAGTTTTGTTTCTGCTTTTGTACATTTCGGTCTCGCGGTAATTGACATAGATTTTAAATGGTACTCAATAAGTTGTTTTAGAACAAGTGGTTTTTTTTCAATACCGCACTACGGTCTTACTTAATTTGTTTATTTCATGTTGTAGTGATTAAATATGATACCGTTATATTACAACCTACATTAACCAGTGTAGATTTAAAGAACCATCATTTACATATTTTTGTCTCCTCACTTGTAATTATAAATTAAATAATCGTCAGGCTCAAAGTTTTGTCCGGTTTCGCGCATGCCTTTTAAGCTAGTCTAGAAATTTCTGGGAGTGCGTATTGATTATATCGAAAGGTCAGGTTGCATCCGCGCATGCACTTTAGTGCTCCCGGGATTCTGTCTAGATATCCTGGCCCCTGGGAGACTGAGATCCGTTCGTGCTCTTGTATATTTCGGTCGCGTTAACAACAGGCCTCTTAAATATTTTTTGAAATGGTATTTTTAATTAATGAGTGGTTAATTTAAGTTAAATTGACCGGTGTACTATATCTGTGTCTTTTATGTATTGTTAATATCAATTATTTTTCGTGAGGGGCTTTGTGCAGATTCGCGCATGCCTTTTAAGCTAGTCTAGAAATTTCCGGGTGTGCGTATTGATTAAATCGAAAGGTCACGTTGCATCCGCGCATGCACTTTAGCGATCCAGGTACGTCCTAGATGCCCTGGGAAATTCAGTTCGGTTCGTGCTTTCGTATTATTCGGTCGCAGTGTTAGTACTTGTAATGAAATTGCAATTTATTTAATCATTACTGTAACTCGTAATGAGTAGTACCCGGTGTTTTCAAAATTTATTTGTGCTTGATGGAATATGATAATTTTTATGGAAAATTTTCGTATTAAATTACTTATACATTAGCTCCGTCCGGGCTCGCGCATGCCTTGTAAGCTCTGTATCCTACACGTGGGTGTAGGATATTGATTAATTATTCAGGGTCACATTGTATCCGCGCATGTTCTTTTCGCTCCAGGGTCGCTATCTAGACGCCCTGGGAGTTTAGTTTCGTTTATACATTCGTTTGTTTCGGACGCGTTTATTTATGTTTAGGTTTTTATTTTAATTTAATTTATTATTCAGACAATAGTGACAAACTTATATCATACTAACCTGCTTTTTACAATGAGATTTTTTAGATTTTTTTCCCCCGGAACTCATTTGTGTTGGAAAAGTTGTAAAGTAAATTTATTTTTGATTTCTCAAACATTTCCCTTTTTTATCTAAAAGACAACAGTGATGTGTGATCTGACTATCTAGTGATTGTGTGATTTCATGGGGAGCGCCCAGAATTAATGAAAGGTAATTTTATTAATATTTTCTGTTGAACTTTGATTTTAATGTACAAGTGTAAAAACTATCAAATATTGATTTTAAGACTAATGTATTGTATTTCTAAGAAAAAATGTTTAATCGAATGTGAGTGTATAAATCTACATGGCCATAATTTCTACAAAATAATTATCATAGCATTGCATTTCCATATACTAGTCCTAAAACGTAACAGGTGAACAAAGGAACTCTTCCTTCAAATTCACAATGTCACGGTTAATGGCGTAGTTAGCTTTTCAATGTCATGGTATAACTTACCTTGTGCGCAACTGGTCTTATTGTGTAAACAAAATGGCCTGCTGAAAATGCACATAACTCATGATTCTATTAAATATAAGCTATAACTTTTCCTCCAAGACCATTATTCTGCTAATTCCAATGTACCTACATTTTACTGTATATGTATATAATTCATATAAAATTGCGTTGGCGAATTGTACCCAAAATGGCGTCCCGATGAAAATCGATAGCCAAGTGCGCGCAGGCGCTCTGACTTATTGCGTTTCAATGTCACGCCGACCTGTTGATACTACATCAATATTTTCGCGCAGGCGTGCCCACGCCTTCGACGAATGGAAAATTCTGGAACTCGACATTCATACAAAGGCCTTTCAACAGATACATCCCGGTCGCAGAAGTCCAGTGAACAGAATGGGAAGGAGTACGTCTTTGTCACGCGGGAGAAGATGGAGCAAGACATTTCCGAAGGGAAATTTATAGAGCATGGGGAATATAAAGGGAATCTGTACGGGACTTCTGCGGAGAGTGTGGAAACTATCATTAATTCTGGTGAGCTATCCCGACAATTCTATAAATAGATTTTGATTTTCAATCGATACCTTACTTCGCGACTTGCTTGAGGCGTTATTCAAGATGCACAAATAGTTACTAACGGCTAGATTTCAGGAATAGTATTTTACATTTTGAAGATTTTCTTAACAATTTATAGACAGATATTTGGTTTGAAACAAATAGACTAGACTACATACAACAACGATCATCCGAAACATCATGTTGTACTTATGACTGTTATATTAGAACTAAATCTAAATATAACTTTAATTTTTCGAATTAAATCCATCAAATCAATTTTAAGCAACTTTAAAGCAGTCTTCAGTAATCGCAATTCAAATCTTTGTCCATGTGTACCTTACCTTTATAAAAAAAATGTCTTTATTCCGAGATATAAAATATTGATTTTTGTTAACAGGGCGCGTATGCGTGCTAAGTCCTCATTGGCAAGCGCTTAAGATGCTGCGCACGCCACGCCTTCGTCCATATATAGTGTTCGTTAAACCACCCTCGTTCGAACGCCTCGTGGAAACCAGGACTGCGGCCAACGCGCGGTCCACCTTCGATAAGGAGAGCTCTAGGGCTTTTACGGTAAGTTTCCAAAGTTTCAGGACACACTATAGCTTCACTTATATTTTTTCTTGAATGAATAATTTGCGGTGGAAATAATTTTGTATATTGTGCCTTAAGGGTTGAAAAAAAATTTCAATCGGCTTTCACGCATCGAAGTCGCGACCAGACAGTTAGTTATTATACATACAAGTTCATATTCAAATTGCCTTATTGCTACATATCCGGCTACGGCTTACGCTACGCAACGGAGTATTTGACGCGGCATTTTGTTGCAGGAAGAGGAATTCCACGACATAGTTCGTTCGTCCACTCGCATCAACTTCTTGTACGGCTATATGTTCGACGAAGAGATCGTCAATGAGGATTTAGCAGGCGCCCTGTCTCAACTTCTGAAAGCGTCCTGGCGCGTGCAGTCCGAGCCGCTCTGGGTCCCCGCCTCCTGGGTGCAATAGTTGGTATACGTCACACGGTCAGACTTAGCGAATTTACAATGCTTTTGATATATTTTTGCCGCATATATTATTGTTAATTAGTTCCCTCGCAGTATCGGATAGCCAATGACGAGAAACGTACAGGGTTCGCGAATTTAGTACGGTAACGGTCGGTACGGGTAGGGGTACGGGTACGGGTACGGGTATGGGTGCGGCCGCGTGATCGGGTCGGGAACATGGACGCGCGGCGGCGGCGCTGCGGGCTGGTTCACACGGGCCGGCCCACGCGCCGACTGTGCGTGTGGATCAGCCTTAAACGAACGATTTGAATACAATGCTCTATTTTATACTTCACTCTTGTTTATATGATGGTACAGAAACAGTAAATTTTTCGAAAATTATTATGCTTAGTAATTAACATTGCACAGTATTATTTGGGATGTAACGCCGATTTAAGTTCGATTTTGATCATGAAGTTGCCAACTTTAATTTTACGAATTGTTCAACGTCTTTATGGGGAAAAAACTTGGGTTACATTTGGGTTTAACGACGGGATGGATTCGCGCGTTTGCGGTCGCATTGGCTATCTAAATGCTGGTTTATGTAATAAGTAACAACATAGACAATACCGCTGAAACCAATCGCCATACCACTTGCGAGAACACCGCTTCAGTTAATTTATTTAGTTTTAATATATTACCATCTAGTCATAGTGTTTCTTCCTACTGGAATTGCTCAAATAGGCTAACACTCTGGCAAATGGTATGTCGATGCTTATTTGGTTATATTAGACAATACAAAGAGCGTTCGCTACGACTAGCGAGTCGCTCCTCCACCCGCTTGGTTTGACCAAGCCATGTGTCGTGCAAATTGGACAATAAATTTGCTCGCGTGGCTCATGAATGCCTTATACCAAATAATGTACTTACAACTTTCCAAAGACAATGATCTCGATTTCGTTCAACGTTATTATCTTAATTTATTATATTTATTGTATATTTACGAGTTGTTTATATTGAAATGTTTTATTATCTCTTAAATTCTAAACGTTTTTTTAACGGACTGCTACTCATTCACCTTATTTGTACCTTTTCTTGATGACTTTAGATTTCGTCATTTGGTTACAGTTTTGATCTCGTTTGTTCAGGTTCCAGTTTGTTAGTTTTAGTATCAAATTCCAAATAATTGTTTCACCAATTTATTCCTTCGTCAATGTTTCTTTCACATTGTCCCCAAATGTCAATACGGTATGAACACCTACCGTTGTTAACATCTTATTGTTTAATCCCTAAAACTTTTCACTTACTCTTAATAATATAGTCATAATAATATTGGATTTTTCTTCATATTATAATATAATCGGTAATTTTTAATAATCGTAGTTATGTGTGTTTAGTATATTACGTAGTATTTAGTAGGTTAAGGATATTTACTCACCATAACATATATTCTATATTCTCTAGTTATGTAGTTAATTACATTAGCACCGGTTTCTTAGTATAAGTATGTAGAATGATGATGGTTAATTATAATATTATAACAATTACGTGTAACTTAATTGCACCATTCGATAGGCTTAACAGATAAAAGTAAATGTTTAAGTACACGCGATTTATTCGGTATTTCTGGTTTAGGTTTTAAACAAATGTTGGGTTAATTTTTTCAGCCATTTGTTTTGTGATCGGCGAAGTACGCGGCTAAAGCGATAATTGATGGACTAACCCCGAGCTGCACGGGTGTGTTAGGGTTTCGAGAAAGTTTTGTAAGGTTATCGTCGATCACTTTCTGCACACTTATTCAGTTACAGTTCAATAAAATTCTTTGAAAAAATTTGATTAATTTTCGGTTATTTCTTGCACATCAACTTCTGCGTGTACTTAAAAACGTAGTTAATATATGGGGTGACGTAGGATACTGTCGTTCTAACTGGCCGTATGCCGGTGTCGTTTTACAAATTATATCTTCACGGATATGAGAGACGTTCAATATAATAGTAGTTATTTAGATTGTAAGGCCGTAGTCATAATCTTAGGTAGGTACCATAGTTACCTGCGTAACATTATGTAATAACTCTATTATATAGATCTCTCGGTACTGTATGTTCTGAGGAAGTTGTTATTCTTTACCATCGACTCGTTGAATGGAAATAAGACGGTTCTGAGTATTATTTTGTTGTTGTCTATGTCAATAGATGACGTTTAAAATTTCATTCGAGTTGAGATAATAGGAAATATAACAACAACTTATTGGCAGTACTAACCCTTGCCTTTGCAGTTCTTCATATTTCAACAACATAACTCTCAGTTAAAGTTGTTGTATAAATTCGTTTTGTGGTCTTATCATTTAAATTTTGTACCAGCGTCGTCCGCGTCAGTCTATATAAAAAAAACCACACACATTTTCCCTCTTACAAATGCGCTGAAAGGGACTTAAGCAGTTTCTCCCTTGGGAAAATTTGAAGCTATTTTCTTCAGTTGTATTATTGTTACTACATAAATTGTCTATAAACTAATATTCGTCTAAGATTGTTCGTGCTAATCACTATCGGAAGCGATGCGGAAAAGAGATGGAAAGTGTCGCCATTTTGTAAAGGTTTTTAAGTACTTTGAGCCGTACTTTTGAAACACTTAATACATACACCGTATGACTTACCAGTGCCTTGTTCCAGAAGTCTGATTTTATAGTAGGTGATTTTATAGGAGTAAGTGACTAGGATCTGGGGGTGGGCCAGGGGGCGGCTACGTGTGTTCGCCATTCGCTTGATGACAGTTTTATGGTTGAAGTGGGGTCAGTAGTCTGTGACTGTCACTTCACAACGTAAGATCGTTATCAGGATAATGGCGAAGACACGTCGCGGTCTCCCGGGCGTGGAGGGCAAAAAGACCGGAGCCGGATCACTTATTTCTATATTTTCTCCTACTATCCCTTTCGGCAGGGATGGGCTGGCAACCTCGGGTTCTTTTCGGTTCTAATCTATACTAATATTATAAAGCTGAAGAGTTTGTTTGTTTGTTTGTTTGAACGCACTAATCTCAGGAACTACTGGTCCGATTTGAAAAATTCTTCTAGTGTTAGAAAGCCCATTTATCGAGGAAAGCTATATATCATTACCTACGCCATTATTGGTGCGTCTGAATAAATAAATAAATTACACTAAGACCAACAGGAGCGGAGCAGTTAGTGTTCTATAATTTTATGGGTATACTAGTTTTGACGTTCATTTGGTTGAATTTTGATGTTCATTTGATTATAATATTTTAAACTGATTAGTGGTTGGGTTTGTTACGTAATTACCATTATTTGACCATTATTTAATATCTGACATATGATTTTTTAAGGGGTTGCCGGTTCATTACTGTTTTATTGTTAAGTTAATGCAGTACAGACATAACACTATCTTCTATTAACACTGTCCATCTTTTTCATACTTTGGCAAACTAATCGAAATTTATTTTCTTTGATCTCACTGTTGTTACCGTCTTTATTTACCATTTCAAGGATTGGGGAACGAGTGGTTGATTATTTTTTAAACGGTCACGTGATCGTGATAGATTCATAACTAATATAATTGATATAGGCATGTCATAATTATAATTCAATATTGTCGTTTTAATTCTATTTGGATATCTATATGTGAAGTCTAAATATTTCGTATTTATTATTATCTATAGGCATAGTTAGGTATTTATTATTTAAGATTAAGGATGACTACATAACTTCAGAAATCGTAGAATGTGTAAATGTTTATAATAACTCATATAGAAGTAATTTTTCCTCTTCTTGTTTCCGTTTGCAAACGTTTAAACTCAAATAATCGAGACATCTATAATCAATAATAATACTCTGATAATAGACGACTACAAAACTTCCGAAGTAGTTTAAGTATCATCTATCTATTATACTCCATACTAATTTGTATTTACTCATGTTTAACTACTATACTAGTATCACTCTCTATGTTATTCGTATTTATCGTTATTTATTAAATTTAATCTTTTATATATTTCTCTAAAAACTATTGAATATTTTGTGTATCTATGCAATAAACTATAAGTATTACCTATCGATCATTCTCTTCCTCATATTATAAATTATTCGTGCGGAATAGTAACCAAACGCGATGTATTTGTAGGTTTTTAGTGAGTAGGTATTAGGTAGTAAGAAAAAAAAAACAAAAAAATACAAAAAAATTCAGGGTTCGAAAATATCCGATATTTTTTTATGAATATCGTCTGTTTATGATATATAGCCGATATGGTATCTCAAGTTTGATATATATCAATTTTGCAGGAAAGCCATAATATTATGATTTTATTAATTATTGCGTGTGTTACTCAGTCATACGAAACTTGTCAAATAAAGAAACGTTTTTACTTAAAATTATAATTTCATTTACAAAAAAAAAGAACTTTAAAACATATTTAAAAAAAAAGTGTTTAATTTTTAAATAAGTTTTGTATTGAAAAAGCATTGGATATATGTCACCAATTGATATCTATCGGATGTATATCTTGATATATATCCACGGATGTATGTCCTCGGACCTTGATCTAATCGATCTATCTCTTCCTGAAAACAAAAATGTAATCGCGGGGACTAACGTCCCGTCGCGATTTAGTCGTAATATATTAGTGAGTAAGGTAATCCCTTATAGTTTCGACCGACTTCAAAAAAAGGAGGAGGTTCTCAATGCCACTGATGATTATTCTTTTTTAATTGGAAGCCAGTGCGTCTCGTTTGGTCCCATTTAAATTTAGTCTAGGTTTAACAATTTTGATGGTTTAGTTTTTTGTTAAAATTATGATTGGTTTTTGTCGTTATTACGTAACTAATTGATCGTTCTCCTCCCCATACTATGAGGTAATCGCGCATTTGGACAAATGTTCGAGCGCGGTACAGTCGTAGTTTATAATTTAGCAGGCTCCATTAAATTTTGTTCTTTATTACGTAAACTTATTGATCATTTCATTCCTTATACTATTAAGCAAATGCGCGGACTAAGGTCCGAATGTTGTTAGTCGTAAGTAATTAGTTAGTAGGTATTAGGTAGTAAAAAAAAAAAACAAAAAAATACAAAAAAAATTCAGGGTTCGAAAATATCCGATATTTTTTATGAATATCGTATGTTTATGATATATAGCCGATATGATATCTCAAGTTTGATATATTAACATTTTGCAGGAAAGCCATATTTTCCTTTATTTATGAATAATTTTTGCATATGTGTTACATAAACATGCTAAATTTATCAAAAGCAATACATAAAACGTTCCTAATGTTTTATTAATTTAGGTATTTAAAATCAGATCAAATCATAAAGATCATCTTTAAGATTTTTTGTCATTTAAATAATTTTGTATTGAAAAACCATTGGCATATCATCAAACTCCGCTTGATTGATATTTATCGGATGTATATCTTGATATATGTCGATTGATGTATGTCCTCGGACCCTGAACCCAACCGATCATTCTCTTCCTAAAACTATAAAATTATAAATCAATCGCGGGGACTAACGTCCCGTCGCGGTTTAGTCGTAATTGTATTAGTGAGTAGGCTCTATTATGTGTTTCGTTCAGTTCTTCGATGTGAATTCCCAAAAGACAATAACCTGCAAATTAAAACACAAAAATCGCTATTTCAAAATTAATTTTGTTTTTTATAATCCTGGCAAATTGAAACACGGTCATAATCCTTAATTTTTCTTATATTTATGAGCCAATATCCTTATGCCATTATTGTATATGGTATTTATAGTTTAAGATCACATTTTCGCTCCGCTACTCACAACCTTATCAACGTGGCAAATGTGCATGCACAGTTATTTTGTGCAAACCGGCTTGAGCACTAGGCCCCGGTTATATTGCAAGTTTGCGCATGCATGTTTGTCTTTATTCGTAGTTTTTAGTATTAAGAATATTTAACCAGCAGCTCTTTATGTACTCATTATAACATAAGCGTCTAGGTGTTAAGGTGGCCATTCGATTAGGGCCTTATAAGATAAGATACTCCGCGACCGGAATGTTAGTTTAATGTTGTCTCAACACGTGTGGTATAAAGGATGGAATTGTATTTACGTAGTTAACGTTCAGTAGTTATTGATTCGTTAGCATTGCGCACGGATTGCAGTTTCACTGGTGATATAGCTTAAAATTTACGTTATCGAAGAATTGATGCACAAAGATGGTTGAGGCGCGACCGCCGACCTCTTTGATACATTCTAATTTAGTACATACCAGCTTCCGCGTATACATACTGCATCTATTTTTTCTTTATCAGGGTTGTCTGATCCCATTTTGTTATGTGATAAAGAACTGTTCTTCCAAAAATTGTTCCAAACTTCTTTAATTGAACTTGAAGCTCTATTCTCTTGCCCAACTCAACAAATTGTCATATTTCACCATTCTATCAATTTAAGGTTACAAAAATTATTTATTTTTATCTTTCAATCCTTCAGTGATTATTTCCCTTCTAGGGACACCCTGAGACACCTTTTTACAACTGCCGGTCAAACTGAGATTTTCTATGTTTCAATTCTTAAAAATCAATGCTAAAAATGAAATATATCCGTAATCCGCAATTATTATAAATCGTTGTAGATGTAAGGCAATATTAATGCGACTATGCGGGTGGATATTTATTATCATTCGTTTTGTATTTCGTATTAAAGTCTTTACTAACAAAAACTCATCGTCCTGGATTTTCGTTATTGATTGAATAGCTGCTAAATAATACAACATCAAAAAATCTTCTGTAACAATGTCGATTTTCGGAAATCCGTTGCTTTACAAATTATTCTCTTCAATTTCATAATATCTATCAGTTTATATTGTGATTATTTCGAGTCCTTTTCTTTCGATAAATCAACATTTGTCAGTTGAAGAAATCTTCTAAATTGAAATAGGTAGTTAATTGTAAGGTAGGTACTAAGTCATGTTAATCGGTCACTAGTTGTACATAGAGATAAAAGGGCAACCTGATAACATGTAAAGTAGACACGCGAAGACCGCGCCACCGAGATGGCGCGTGACGCGTTTAGTTCCCGTAGCGTTTCTGTTATTACTTTTTCATTTCCCTCAGGGACGATTATTATAAAGCCAATTGATGTGCTATCTCGCTAATTAAATATAAGTGTTCGTTGATGTTGAGGTGTTTATGACTTATGAGTAGGTAAAATGGATATAGCTCCAGCTTGTAGCTGTCGATGCGATGATTGTCCTTAGCTGTAGTGACTAACGAAGAAAATGAGTAGATTTTTTAATAGATGTTGTATTGAGTGCAACGTAAGGATTCTTCTCTAGTTAAGGCTATTTCTTTCTAAGGTTCTCTTTAACGTGTTTGTGTTCTTATCCTCTAATTTTATCCCCCAGTGATGGTTTGAGGGGGAAAATTCATGCTCCAGCACTTTTGCTGTTGCAGCATTTTTTGTTCTTAATTTAATTTGGTATTTATTATTGTTGTTAAAATAGGTTTTCTTCAATTGAATGATTTCTTAAAAGTGATTGATTTCCTTTCTTTATCCCCCAGTGATGGTTTGAGGGGGAAAATTCATGCTCCAGCACTTCTTGCTGTTGTAGCATTTTTCAGTTCTTAAATTTCGTTTTTAAATTGGTTTTGTCTTTTACATTCCTTTTATCTCTTCTCGTAGAGTAATCATACAACTTGTAACATTTGAACAAGATTCCTAAAGGGCGTATCTGTAATCTTATCGACACATCGGAGGTTTCGCGTTATTGTTCTCGTTGTATATTTGTCGAGGGCAATTTGGATGATTGTGCCGTTTACATACGGCGTTGTCAGCTAACAATGCTCAAAGTTATGTAATGTGTTGGGGATTTCCCAAACTTCTAAAGGCAGCAGGATGCAAGTCAAGGAGCATTTCTGTGTAGGTTTGACCAGCTTTTCCTTCTAGGTTTGACCAACAAAACCAACAGAACCATAATACATAACTGCGAGCTGGTTTTAAACCGACGAATGTTACCGCATCATCATACAGATTGCCTGTGACATAGTTATTTAGGGTAAGTCTTCTTCTCAGCGTATATCTTTGTGCCGGGTATTTTAGAACAGGTTTCATTTTTTCTTGGATGTTTCATAGGTTTAATGATTTATGTCGATATATTTTATTAAATCCTGGTATTTTTTGGTTCGTTTATATCATTGATATTCATTATTCTGATTCTTTAAGCCAAACCGATGCTTCTATTAATTTTAGTTTAACGTGTTTGTGTTGTTATCCTCTAATTTTGTCCCCCAGTGATGGTTTGAGGGGGAAAATTCATGCTCCAGCACTTTTTGGCTGTTGTAGCATTTTTGGTTCGTAATTTAATTTGGAATTTATTATTTTCCTTAAAATAGGTTTTCTTCAATTTAATGATTTCTTAGCGTGTTTGATTTTCTTTCTTTGTCCCCCAGTGATGGTTTGAGGGGGAAAATTCATTTTCCAGCACTTTTTTGCTGTTGTAGCATTTTTTATTTCTTGTATCTTTTGTTGTTGGGATGAGTTCATCTAATTTGGAAGTTAATACAGTAAGTTTACTTATTCCTTAATTTTTTCCTTTTTCATCCAACATCTAACAGTACTGTTTTAAGTGATGTTAGCAAACAGGTTATTGGTATTGAATTGTCTTTTGTCTTTTGTAACTGTGAAGGGTCTCTACTTCCTACTTCCAGGTTTGATTTGACTTAAAATATAAATAGGGGATATTGATATTCCACGCTCTTGCAAGATTCTCATATCTTCCATATAACATCGACGATAAAAGAATTACTCCTTCCATTGTTCTATTACTACTTTACGTTGTTGCACTATCTTTTACCCGTTAAATACACATCAGCACTCATCGAGCACTTCGTCCTCTTGTAAATTTTACTTACATTTCTTAAATGCAATACCATTTTGTTGTTCAATAAATATTCACAAAGTATCGCTAATAAAACCGTCAGGATCGAATCTTCCCTATACTTTAAACCTTTGAACATTGGTTCTCATTTCTCTTGTTTACATAAACTTAATGTGTCTTGTGTGCACTCATGAATCGTGCGATATACCTGAGCGAGTGCTTTCATCAGGTAATTGCAAATTTGTGTGTTCATTCTTGTATCTTAAGTTTATGTGCACTGTTCACTTCATGTCATGTCGTGTTGTTAGCTAATTTACCAATTACTATTGCTGCATTACCATCTGCATCAAGTTGATTTTTCACTCCCATCATCTCAATACGTTTGACTTTTATTTAAAGACTGCTCATATTTTAAAACGCGGGTTTTTTCATTATTCTATATTTAACTTTTGACCCGATGTTTTGACCACTTTACAGCGAACATTGGGTAAATAATGGTTAAACGCGTTTTATTAAGTCTTTAATTTACAAACGCTTTGATCGTTTCATTGTCTTTCTTTTCACAAATTCATACAAATCGTTCATTCAAATTGCACCTATTCTTGTTGAAGTTTATCCAAAAGGTCTTACCTCGAAAACGTCTTCTTCCACTTGATTTTTTGTGTCAAGTATACCTATACTCGCCACTACAGTGAGCGTTTGATGGAGGGTTCATGCTCCGGATTACTTCAATTGTTGTGGCAGTTACGATTATATTTTCTTAAATAGTATTTTTCTTCCATAACACATTGACTGGGAAAGGTCTTTACTCTTATGATGTTTTGTGCGATGGTTGCTTCTGTCTCCCCTTCACAGATTTTGCAACTTCTTACGTCTTCTAAACTTTGACTCATGTCTAGTAATTTTTACAATTTTGATAAATTAAAATGTTGATTCACATTATTCTAATTGTTGTCGTTGTATCTTTGATTCTTTGTTCTTATACCAATTCTTTTAGTATAACTTTCGTGTTAGCATTCAGTACATAAGTGAGCGTAGTTTAAGTTGATTTAAATAAACAAGTGAATAAACATTATTATTTCATATGTAATGTTTGTATTTATTTATTTACGTATAGCAGCCAGCAAAAATCGGTCATACCCGCGTAGTTTCACTACATAGTATAAAACATAATTTATTAGGTTTTAGACAAAGCGGGCGGAGCCGCGGGCGGAAAACTAGTTAGGAATATAAAGCATTTTTGTTTGTTCTCTTTTAATTTTAATTTTGCAAAACATTATTCCTTAATATGCTGAATTAGATTAAGTCGAAACTCGTGAAGAAATAGTAACAGTTTCACTAGGATAAGTTTATTATAGCGAGTACTTCTAAAACGGATAGTGTAAGGCTTTTTCATGAGCGTTTATTTTCAATAGTTAGGCTTTAGACATTATTTTTCATTTGCTATCGTGGTGCGTAGATACCCACGATCGGACCCCAATTGATGCAATAATCGGTAATGATGAAACTCGTCATTGAACGATAACAGTTTCAGTAGAATAAGGATAGCGATTAATGATACAGATTACGAATAGTTGACCGGCTATATACAGGTGTATGTTCTAATGATTATTTACAACAATTGCATAATCAACGAATGCAGAAATGAATTGCTGAATCTAATCATTAGACATCCACAACATATGTGTATGGTTGTGCAACTATTCGGGCCATAGAAATTGGTCATATATTAATTCTAAGATAATTATAATTAGGATAAGGGTTGTTGGCATTTTATCGCGAACTAGAAAGCTGTGTGCCATGCCTCGGTAATTATTTAATTTCAATCAAATACGTCTCTAAACGACAGTCATTATTTTTTATTCACAAAATATTGGTGCGACGTATTTCGTTTATTTGTTTTGATGGTGGTTAAGATCCGTTTGGTGTGGGTTACGTAATTTTGATTCGAATCGGATTAATGTTGTGGATGTTGGTTAATATTTTTCATTTACACAAATTAAAACAATAATGGCTATCGCAGTTTGATTCGATCAAAAAATAATTATAGTGAGTTAATGATTTATTAGATGATTCTGTTCATATAACAACTTTATCGTGACAAAGAAACCGTCAGCTCTTGTCCGTATATATTAATTTCATCGTATTTAAAGTTTGTTCAGTGGTGAAACACGCAATTACTTTTTTTATTCTTCTTAGTTCATCGCGGATTAACTTTATTTCGAAAAGAGGATACGACGTTCCTCGTTTTTAAATTGTAGCCTTAAGAGAAAACAAAATACCTCCGTACCAATTCATTTTTAAAGGAAGCGAATTTCCTCGTTAATTTATTTTCAAATCGATGTAGTTATAGGGATGCGACGATACACGGAAATAAGTTTTTATTAGAATTAAATGTAGATATGCGACGCGATAACTTTAGTTCGGTAAAATTGGCAGATTTCTCGTGATATAGTATATATTTTTTTACGCAGCGATTCACTAAGCTATGCCTTTTATTCGAATAATTTTTTGGAAAAAGTGTCGGCGGGTTTGCTATTCTAATTAAATTATTTGAATAAAAGTTATGCTGTTGTAATTTTAGAGGGAAGAGGATGCGACGTTCCTCTTTCTGTAAGTAAGCGATCGTTCCTCGCAATTATTATTTAAAGGGTGTAAGGGTGGGAATGCAACATATTGCTATTTTTATTTGGATGAAATCAAAGCGAGGATGTCGTTATTCCTCGTATGGTGGGTGGCAGTTAGGCGGCGCGTGCCGAATCTCACTATTTTTGATTTCATCCAAATAAAACCAACACGGGGCTATCTCTATTACAGAAGAAACAGGATGCGGATTTCCCCTTTCTTTTTAATAAAGATCTGGCTTCCTCGATGCAACATTCACTCACTAAGCAGGAAACCGATGCAACAAGCACTCACTAAACCGATGCAACAGTCACTCACTAAGAAGAAAACCTATGCAGCAAGCACTCACTAGGTAGGAAACCGATGCAACAGTCACTCACTAAGAAGAAAACCGATGCAGAAAGCACTCACTAGGTAGGAAACCTATGCAACAAGCACTCACTAGGTAGAAAACCTATGCAACAGTCACTCACTAAGAAGAAAACCTATGCAGCAAGCACTCACTAGGTAGGAAACCGATGCAACATTCACTATAGTCGATATACGCAGCTAAATTAGTTTCTATCGGATAAATTTTTTCAGCGGTATCCTTATTATTAAAGAGACAGGATGCGGATTTCCTCTTTCTTTTTTATATTAAGGAAAATGTATAAAATTTATTCGAATGAAATTAACGCGGGGATATTTCTTGTTGTTCAAGAATCGTGTGCGGTGGTCGACTTTCTTGAAGGAATAAGAAATCCTTCCCCACTTTTTTGCAATAATTTTCATCTGGAGTACTTAATTATTAAAAGACTGGTTGCGATATCACTCTTTCTTTTTATAATTAAGTATCGTTCTCCTCGTGATAATATTTCTAGGGATAAGGTTAAGTAACGATTCCTCTAGATCTGCCTTAATTAATGCGGTGTATTGACTTTATAGAAAAAGGAAGCGAGATACCTTTTTCATAAGTTTTTTTATTATTTTAATGACGCTAGAGTAGAATTCATAAGTTTTTTTAATGATTTTCATCGAGCTAGAGTAGACACGCGACGTTTCACCAAAAAACAATCATTTAAATAACACCAACTATTACTTTTCCGGTCAAATACATTGATTTATTTAATTTTGAATATAAATGAATATTTTTTTATAAATTTTAATTTCGAAATTTCTAAAAAGAAATAAGTAAGTCTCCCATTATTTTTTAATCGAATCAAGTGTGTATTTTGGTATTTTGTTTCGAAATTATGAATTGTAATAACATTGACTGTCGTTTGAGGTATTCAAAAGTATTTTCAAAGATATCATAATTTACTTGAGGGCAAATTTTTCAATCGGTAGACTTATAACCGAAGAACAATGTTGATATTTTGATAATTTCTCTATACAAAATTAATCGAAGGTATTACATGTTCCACGGCATCCATTGAAAGATTGGTCCTTTTTATTTACTGAATTTTAAACTTTTCGGATCGTTTTTTAGGAAAATACTACTACTAAGTTTTTTAGCAAAGTTTATTATTATGATTATGTTCTTTACAACTCCAAAGATTTCTTAAGTTACCAACAGGCGTGCCAACTGAGATCATAACAGCTCTGGTGATGGTTGATATCCGAATGTGAAGTAGTTTTATAGCGATATTTTTTAATTTGACATTATAATATTCAGTTTATATTGTAATGAATTGATAAATTTGATTCATTACGATAATTTAAATTTTAAACGAAGAGACAAGTCGAGTATTAGCTATAATCTATGGTAAATTCCGCAATCGTTCAGATTCGCGATGATCGTTTTTAAGGTTTAATAATTAATATCGGCATAGTATAAGTATAATTAATTAGTATGCAAGTGATTTTATGTCTACGTTTTCATTGAACTGGCAGATGATAAAATTTTTATAGTTAAGGCGAAACGTTGTTATAAAAATTCAGAGTATAAGATTAGTTGATATTCGTGCCAGTTCTGTGAAGATACATAATACGCTGCTATTTATCATCCGCGCTCTACACATCGTGCCTTTGCTGACAGTGACGTCTTGGGCGAAATCACATTTTAGCGTAATACATGATTAGGATATAATATTATATTTAGATGTAATCATATATGAACGCGATGCGTCGTATCGTTCGTTCAGTATATTTCATTGCTTCACCATCGCCGGGCTTGTCTCACTTAGTGTCTAACGAATAGGCTAGATCGAGTAAGATAAAGCTCACATTTATGAAATTCAATAGTAGTTTTAGATTTAAGATTGACATTATAAACGGTCAACATTAATATATCTAATATCTATTTATAAGTATAGCGTTAAATTGCTGTGTGCGGTGCCGACACTCATTACAATAAGGACAAAAAATTATAGATTCCAACTATAATGTTTTGTCTGTTTATAAATGTGTAAAGATATTTTTTTATAAAGGGAAGATATAACCGGTTCAGAACGTAGTTAAAAAGCAGGAGATGGTATTAACGGAAGGCCAGGCGGGCTAAACGGGCTAGGCAAATGCGTAAAATATCAATGTAACACCTTTGTACTAAAAAACCAACACTTACTGGTATTTGAGCTGAGCATTCCCGTAAAAATCCGGTGTCAGCTGAATTCATTAGTTTTCTAGCTCTTCCATTTAAGACCTTGGTTGGGCAGAATTGCATAGAAAAAGGATGGTCATTCTTAAGATCTTTCATGAAACGCGATGGTGCTGTGTATACCGCCCTCGTACGAAACTCAAACACGCATGAAGGAGAACATCTCGGTCTACCTCCTCTTTTTGCGAGTCAAAGAACGCGCAGCAAATATAAAATTGTAGTAGTGTCGCTCGCACACAAAATTGAAAATGTACAGAAAGTCATCAGGTTCATTAGATTTTTAACTAGGCTAAATTTGGATTATAACTCCAATATATTAATATAAGTATATATTCCATATGCATAGATATAGCTAGTATTTACGATATAATCCATTGCTCTTTACCTGATAGATTTAACTTTATCCATATAATTATTGGATATTAATTAATAAGAATGAGGAAACATGTAATTATTCAATAGCGTAGGTAAATGAAGTGGCTACTTCGTTTAATATAATAAGATTTATAAAAAATTATAAGTATATTACTCATGCTACTGTTCTTAGTACACTGTATAATTGTAAGAATTTGTGGTTTATCTCAACATCATATATTATTATGATGGACGTTTTGTAGTCGTCTACTACGAGTATAAAGTAAAATTTAAATTATTATATCTTTAGTAGGTATTTGTAGGTATTGTGTATCGTCATTGACATTATGGACCCTTTATATGCAGCTTAATTGTTAGGTGGATGTGTCACTAACTTATTTAAATGTGTTTTTGGATAACGAAATTATTATTGGACGGTCAATGACACTGTTACTTTCTTACAGTTTCATAAGGAATTCTTTTCTGTAATAATACAATGACATGGGGCAGGAGCAATGTGGTTTGTGAGCTGTACTAATATTTTTTTGGTGTCACATACAAGTTTGTGACGTTTAGCAACATCGCTTCGTGAGTTCACCCTTGCGGTTGCGTTGCTTTACGTGGTAGAGCCAAGCCTTCGCACCTCTTCAGGGCCGGCTCGTCCGGGGAAGTACCACGACCCCACAGATACCGAAATGGGCAAGAGTGTCATTTCTTCGTGTCACTCTTGTCCAAAATGGTGTGGGAGATCCGGGGGCCCGATTTTCCTTTTTTGTTTCCCTCTATCTCTGTGGTTAGCTCTTCCTCTTCACGCAGTTTTTAATTTGACTTCAATTTCCATTTCCACTATCGCGTATTTCCCCCACTTTTAATCTCTCGTCTTCCTTCACGATTATGTCAGTGTCTTCGCACTTATTTCCATTATTATTTACTGTGATCATCTGCACTTAATTTCACCTAAGCACTCGTTCTATTTCGATTTCCTATGAATTTTAGTATCGACGTTGCACAATTCTGTACTTTATTACAATATTTTCAATTTACCTTACCTCTCCCCTACATGAATTTCATACTTGTTCATCTCCCTCCCAGGACAGGGATTTCAGAAACTCACTTCGACGTTGTTCTAATTTTATTGCACTTTTTTCAATGAACTTGAGCTTCATCGTCCTACAATCCCTTATTTATTGATGTTTACAATTCCTTGTCACCTTCCGTTCACGTAGTTCTCACAATTCCCCTCCGTTGCACTTTATGCACAATTTCCGAGACACCCTTTCGTACTTGTTCAATTCTTCGAGAGTTTCTCTTTCCGTTTCATTTTATAAATTGCTGGTTTGCTGTTGTAAACTGTTTCTATGAACTTGGTACAGAGATGTACTGTAATTATCCGACTTCAAATTTACTGCATTTGATGTGTTTATATTTTTCCCACTAAGGGATGTTTCTATGGTCTATCTCTTTGCACTTGTGATTTTATTCTCCTTTCCCTCCTTTCCTACCCTTTCTCCTTCACAACACCTTACCTCGCACTAAATTCTAAAATTTCCCTTACCCTAATCTTGTCCCTTAACACTTCCCTGTACACTTCCCTGTATACTTCCCTGTATACTTCCCTGTATACTTCCCTGTATACTTCTCTGTATTCTTTATTGTAATATATTTTGTATTATTTTAGGGAATAATCATTTAGTGTTTGTTTATTGTAACATTTAGTTCTTTTTTTCGCTCCGTATGTAGAAGAGTTCCGTTAATGATTATGTTCATTATTAATTTCTACATAACATCGTTAACGGTTTTATCATTTAGCTGGTTACCGTAATTTTTGTTGATACTGCACAAAACTCGTCTTTCCACTAAATTCCACGTCTTTAATAAAAAATGCTTACCTTGCTATATCTTTCACTGTCTCTTTACGAACACTCATGCTCCTGCCGGTTTCCGTCTTTCCCTCATAATGGGTCGACTCTGTGGAATTTGAAGATCTTCTTAATCTACTGGGCTCTCTTCGCAATCGAGAGCGTTGGTCCAACAAATGGTCGTCAATGTTTACCACCTATACTATCGTGATTGCCTCCACTCGCCCAACTCTGGCACTTGTGAAGAGGTCAATGTTTACCACCTATATCATTGTGATTCCCTCTACTCGCCCAACTCTGCCCCTTGTGGAGAGGGCCCGTAAAGTTCTTACTTGCACGTTTGCAATCAGCGAAAGAGCCGAGCACCCATTTCCCTTCTCTTCTGTCGTCGACACCTTCGTATTTCAAGTTACAATTTCGCTATCCAAAAATACTCACTTGTCTTACATTTAGAATACTTTGGTGTATAATTATCGTGTACTCAGTGTATAGATTATTTAATGTTACTCTTAATTCATATTAATTCTATTTTTCTTAGCTCATTAATTGCTACCAAAGTCTTGATTATTTCGTTACGTATAGAATATTTTTACTGTGTATAGAGAAAAACTATTATTTAAATCTATTAAACCCCCTCGGGACCTTTAATTATAGATATATTTTGGGAATTATGATTAAGAATTTTACTTAGCAGTACAAACATTATTTTCGATTGATCTACGTAGATTATTTTCATCTGTTAACTGGTATATTTTGTCTTAATTCAGTATAATAGACGCTCATCTATATTACCCTAAATGTTGCTTGAACTTCGTTATTGCAATTTGTCTAAAAGACGTTATTTTGCACAAATCTTCTATAAATCTACATCTAGGACTCAATTACGACCTTTACTTGCTCATCTGTTTCTAAAGTCACGTCGGGCCTAATACTCAAAATCTATCGGCTTATTGGAGTTCTCTTTATTTCTTTCAATGTAGGGGTGAAACATAATTACGCGTGTAGTTTCCTAAGGATAATAGATAAAGCAACGCCTAAAGAACAGGTTTATTATTATCTTAGTAGGGATCGTGGATGCACATCTGATTAGTGTCGAGACAAACCCTGAAGTATACTTTCGAATCTTTTCTCTGTTCTGATCACGTATTATCAGACCTTCAGATTCCTGACTATCTTCACTATGTAAGCTATTCTGGTCTAACTAATAGCTATCATTTGTGGTTTCTTTTGTTAGTATTATGTGATGTGATCTCAATGATTTATCTATTTATTCACAGCTATTGTATTATAATTTAAGTAAATGTATTTGATGTTGTCATTGTTTAAAATTATTAATTGTACGTTATAATGTTTCAAATTGTATTTTAGTGTAAGAATCTATGTGTATTATAAGTGTAATTATTGTATTTGATTTATATTCAAGATGTGTTTTATTTAATGTAAATCTTTGGAAACCGGCAACATTCCTGTATTCTCAATTGTGCTATTGTAATTTCTGCTCGGGATTTTGAACTTTTGTCCCGTCTTACTTGCGATTCTATGTCATCTTCTGCTTCAAAGACTTAAAAAAAAATTCTAAAGCTAATTCATGTTGTAAACTATAACCTTTATTGTAATTCTCTTTCCTACGTATGTCTTGTATTAATTTGTTTCGGTTGTGAAAAACACTGAATATATGACTTGTCTATAATCCAAAATTCTTCAAAAGTTCAATATCCGCTGCCTAAAATGACCTATTTACTGTACTGTACTATCAATAAAAATACAAAAAATATTATTGTGTTTTATTCCTTATAATCTTAAATAAGAATACACCTTGTCAAATATACACATAGGTGCATATACCTACACAGCATACACACAAATTATTCAGTAATTAAATCATATAGATGTACCGAATCTTAGAATTATCTGTTTCAAAAATAGACAAAAGATCTCGTCATGGACTTCATTCTTTGACTATAATTAGAGTTTAAGCATTTCATACCTTCGGGTTCGATTCCCGGTGGAACATCAAAATGTTTAATCTGATAGGCTTATCTGAACTATGAATAAAACCATACCTATAAATAACATCATTAATATAACATTATATTGTTATTGTACCATATCCTCAAACGACAGTAAAGGTATGCACTTTACTTACATCTGATCCTGAAGGGTTCGAACCCCTGAACAGTATAAAAATATTGTTTTAATTTTTTTTTCTAAAATACAATAAAAGAACCGATATAAACTGAAATCTGAAATGAAAATAAAGAAACATGTGTCTGTTTGTACCACCTAAAACATTGCTACATCAAACTGCTGGGCGGATTTGAAACTTTTTTGTTATAGATATGAAATCTGGCTCTGGAAACTAAAAATCCTGGTACAATTTCATTAGCCTAAGAAGTATTAAAATTGTGATAAATTAAAAACTATTCTGCCTGATGATCATATTCTGAGAGATTATAATTCAATGAAATCAAATCAAATCCAAAACAAACCAAAAACATCTGCAGGTTAGCAAATGACAAAAATGCTAGTAGAATGGAATCCGCAATTGATGGCATTTATTACGATGTTTTGCTAAGAGCTAGCGCGCACGAGCAACTTTGTCTCCGCAACTATTTTGTCTCCGCAACTATTTTGTCTCTCCACCCATGGGCTAGTATGAAAGTGCGCGCACGTAGCGACGCAACTCCCCATACAATTGACGGAAGAGACAAAATAGTTGCGGAGACAAAGTTGCTCGTGCGCGCTGGCTCTAATAGTTCAGTCAAATTAGAATATAACTCCCGCCCAGCTGAAAATTGGTAAAATTGTTCAAAATATAATATAAGGTAAACAATGGTATTTCACAGAAACAGTAAGTTTTGTTATAAATCACTTGACCAAAATTGTAGATTGTAGGTTTGAAATTATCTATAAAAAGGTCACTTTTGAAACACAAAAAGGCTTCACATTTTATTCCAACGAACCACTGATTCAGAGATGTAACTGTTAAAAAGTAATGAAAATATGCACATTTCAGTATTTCGGTACTTATAATTGTATTCCAAATACCGGAATTACAGTTAATTTTTAATGTGTTAGTTATGTTTTGGGCAACTTTACCAATTTCAGCTAGTTGGGAATTATAAACTTTTATATCTAGTTCTACATAGTATAGAAAACGTAGATGATGCCTGATGTGGAACGTGTGGAACACAGAGTCCAGCTACACTAAAACATCTTATATATAAAATTCTCGTGTCACAATGTTAGTCTGCATACTCCTCCGAAACGGGTGGACCGATTCTCATGAAATTTTCTGTGCATATCGGGTAAGTCTGAGAATCGGCCAACATCTATTTCTCATATGTACCACGGGCGAAGCCGGGGCGGGCCGCTAGTCTTATATATAAAATTCTCTTGTCACAATGTTAGTCTGCATACTCCTCCGAAACGGGTGGACCGATTCTCATGAAATTTTCTGTGCATATCGGGTAGGTAAGTCTGAGAATCGGCCAACATCTATTTTTCATATGTACCACGGGCGAAGTCGGGGCGGACCGCTAGTCTATATATATAAAACTCAAAGAAGACTGATAGGTATTAGACTACAAGCCCGCATAGGACAAAAATATGGGTCAAATGAACCACCAGGGAACATATCTAGAACGATAGCAGAGCAAAAAATAATAAGATTCATCACTATGCCGTCACTTGTAAGCTGTCCAACTGAGTGCAGATGAGAATTGAAAAGTACAGGTAGACTCGGTAAATTTTGGTCATATATTTTTGTACGGCATTCTTAACCATCGATAGATCCATTAAAAATAATAAGAAACCGCTCAGTGCCGTACAAAAATGGTGGTCCACCAAGTCGGAATTTTTATTTAAATTCCGAGAGTTACCGGGGGTAAATTTGGTCATTTGACCATGTACGGCATCTGTGTCATACTATTGCTATACTGCTTTTAATCCATTATTCCGCAACGCCGTACAAAAATCATGGGGACAAGGGGAAAAAATCGAGAGTTGTAATCCCCTCTCTTTCCCCACTCCAGGGGGTCATTTGACACAACACGAAATAAATTTATTTTTAAAGTATTTTATGCATAGATAATATTTTTTCATGTGCCGTACATTTTCGTTGGTTCAAAGGGGAAAAATCTGAAAAAGAAAAAAATCCATATAACGAAATGTTTGCTTTATATTTTTTCAATAAAATATAAATATACATTAATATTAAGAAGCTCGAGGTGGTTAATTATCACCTTGGAAAGTCGGAGTCAGGTGGAATGGACTCCGTTAAATTGATGAACTAATAAAAAAGCTATGAACGAAAAGATGTGAATTATATGCAATCAGTCCATGAATACAGGTAAAGTCACAAGCAAATGCTAGTAATATATACATATTCAAAATGTACAAGTAAAGCGCTTTCAAATGATACCAAACACTGCATATTTATCTTAACTTTATTTTTTTACTCTGTATGTTTTGTCCGCTAGAGGGCGCCACATTAGATTTTGTGAAACCCCATATAGCCTTCAGCTAGCTGGTCGCTGGTTATCCAGTGAACAATTCAGACGCGACGAATGATATGTCATTTGTCGAATTCTGATAAGTAGTTTAGAAGTTACGAGGGAATAGATGAACATACATACATGACCTGTAAACAACCATAACCCTCCTTTTGCTTTGCCGTAGTTGGGTAAAAATATGTTAATGCCGTACTGTATCAAATGGCCATAAAGCACCCTTAAAATTGTAGCTTTCGTCGCTTTCATCAGCCTAAAAGATGTGGTCTGCACAAAAATGTACGGCATCGTTTTTTCCTAATTTATCTATTTAAAACAACGGATAAAGTGTAGAAAACTATTATATTTCATTAATCTACGATGTTTAAACTTTAACAAAATTTCTGGTTTTGCATTTCTCTATAACTTTTTTTTGAACGGTTTCTTTTGAACGGCAATACTATACAACAATTGAATTTTACAATATCATGTTAAAAAAAAAGTTCCCGTACAGGGTCAAATGACCTTACAGCTCTTTATATCAAGAATTTGATGAAATTAAGATGATTATTGGTATACATTTAAAAGAACAATTATTTTTTGACGGCATTGCTTTTAATAGTACTTTTGAGTGCTAGATAATGTTTTGGAACCGAAGCCGTACTTAGTCAAATGACCCCCTGGAGTGGGGAAAGAGAGGGGATTGCAACTCTCGATTTTTTCCCCTTGTCCCCATGATTTTTGTACGGCGTTGCGGAATAATGGATTAAAAGCAGTATAGCAATAGTATGACACAGATGCCGTACATGGTCAAATGACCAAATTTACCCCCGGTAACTCTCGGAATTTAAATAAAAATTCCGACTTGGTGGACCACCATTTTTGTACGGCACTGAGCGGTTTCTTATTATTTTTAATGGATCTATCGATGGTTAAGAATGCCGTACAAAAATATATGACCAAAATTTACCGAGTCTACCTGTACTTTTCAATTCTCATCTGCACTCAGTTGGACAGCTTACAAGTGACGGCATAGTGATGAATCTTATTATTTTTTGCTCTGCTATCGTTCTAGATATGTCCCCTGGTGGTTCATTTGACCCATATTTTTGTCCTATGCGGGCTTGTAGTCTATATAGTGATCTATCAACGCACAGCTCAAACCACTGGACGTATCGGGCTGAAATTTGGCATGCAGGTAGATGTTAGGACGTAGGCATCCGCTAAGAAAGGATTTCCCGAAATTCTTGCGGTAATTATTAGTACTAGGTAGCTAATTCGGCAAACGTTGTTCGGTGTTCCATCTTACCCTTCTATCTTAGGGACATGAAAAATAGATGTTGACGAATCGCAGGCCTACCAAATATACACAGAAAATTTCGATGAAAACGGTCGAGCCATTTCGAAGGATATTGACACGAAAATTTTATATATTAAAAGAAGATAGGGATCTTGGCAAATGTTCAGTCCCATAGACTCGACTAAGAAGTTAAAAAAAATATTCACAGTTAAATTGTGTAATGCTACCAGGAACAGTACCTAAGTAATTTACACGAAGATTTTACACAAAGAAAACATTCCATTACTAATGATAAGAGAGAAAACTGCATACACAGATTTCCAAAAATTCGCTTGCCACACCCGGGACTATCTGTTAAAATTCGATCCCTTGCTTATATTACATCGACCGAGGGTCAATTATTATAAGGATGAAATCTCTCTAACAATCTTGATAAATCTAAAAATGAAAGAAAAACCCTCCTTAACAAATTTCAGTCGATTCCAATCCCAGGTTATCTACTAGTAGTACTTTCAATTCTTGTAGTTTTACAAAATTCCATCCTTCCAAGTTGGAAGAATCTCCACGTCGTGAAGGCGGTTGCAGCTTTGAGTTATATCAGGTTCGTATACCATTGAAGGTTCTTTTCTCTTGGCTAATATAATAGATTACTATCTGAAATACTATTGAACCTATTTAGATTTATTTTTTATCAGTTCAAGTTCAACCCGAGATTAATAGTCGCATAGCATAGTCGGATATAAGTTACCGAATAAAATGAATAAATATTATTTTTACAACTAGAATCTTTGTTAGTAGGACTCTGTCCGCCTGTTACGTTTTATAACTGAAACTATCCTTGCTCAAGGACTTACCTATTTTTGGTCAAGCAAAATAAAACATACTAAGGTAACGGCACCAGTCGTGGACAAGCATCCAGTAATGGACAAAATAAATATTAAATTTAAATATTAAGACCAAAATTAACATTATATAATTTGGCAATACTTAAAATAAAAGTTTGGTTCATAAGCTATCAAAATACGACATTTCATCTTATTCGGCCAAAATGTTTGAAGATGGCAGAACGTTATGTTTAGTTGCTGCGACTCGTTTCGAAGAAATCCGTTTTTACTAAGAAAATCCTTAAGGAAGTGAGGACACAATTTTGGTTATAAGATTTTTTGTATAAATGTCAGCTAAATTTGATATTACTTTTATTTATAGTAGTTAAGTGTACGAAATATTACACGATTTAGTATCATGATAGGTTACGTTGTTTAAATAAAATTCATCAGTGTCCATAACTGGATTTAATTCTATGGATATATCCATTTATGGACATATGTCGAAAATAAACTTTTTTTAAATGTATTAATTACATGCGCTTTTCTGTATTGTCTTTTCTTTCTGATTAATAATATACCTATCACGACCATTTCAAACAAAGGGTTCCAATATTGTACAACAATTGTCCATGACTGGATTTGCTTTGGTTCCTATAATGGACATTGATATTTTTTGTTAAAATTACACTAATGGGTCCAACAACATAATATCTATCTAAACATGAAGAATATATTTTAGAACAATGGGTCATTATGTGCTGTGCGACTCGTTCTCGGCTTCATTCTCTATCACTGCGTAGAAAAGTCGCATACTTATTGTAACGCATCTATCATAGAGAGTTCTCTGATGAACTGTTTGGATCGTTGTCTGCTGCTAAATTTCACCACACACACGCGAACACGCTTAAATTTCATCCACACCATCTTGACAACAGTTTAAAAAAAGCTTTTTGCCTCGTGCTACAATTTGGAATCCATATCGATGGACCGATCAGATTAAGGCTGCTGGCGGATTCAGATTGGCGATTCACATCACGAGTGTAGCGGAATGCCAGGAAACAGAGAGATATGGCGGAACATCGTGAAGCGGGTAACATCTACCCCCCTAGAGTGATATGACGAAGAAGAAGAAGTCCCAAAATGGATGGAATGGCAGTACTTTTTTTAGTTATATTTTTCATCCTAGACTTATTGAGAAAAAAACCATATTGGTGTTTCTTAACGGACATAACTCGTATTTAACGATGCATTTGTCCAATTTTTGCATAGAAAATGGAAATTAAGACTGTTTTAAATATTATAAGAATGCAAAATATTTAATAAGTACTATTTTTTAATAATACATCCCCGATTTATTGTATTCCAATCATCATTTTCAAGATTCTATTGATAACTATAAGTCTTCTCCAAGTGTAAATAACTGGAGAAACGACATTAGGTACAGTCCATAAATGGGTGTTCATAACTGGATGTTGTCCAAAACTGGGTGTCCATCATTAGATTTTTCACTGTCCAACACTGGTGCAAAAAAGTGGTTTTTTAATTTATAAATAACTTCATTATTTATGCATTGTAATCTTTTTTCTAACATTGGTTACGTTAAACTAACATTGAACTAAAGGTACCTATAACTAAACAATATCCAATAAAGTTAAAAAACCTACGAGAAATTTGCAAAAAACTTCAATTTTTTCCTTAATCTGTACAAGACTGGTGCCGTTACGTTATTATACTTATGGATGCAAACGATAATTATACGCATACGAAGCAAGTCGCCAGCGGAAATTATTTATTGACACACTATTATGTACCTACTTGTTTTATGTAGTCGTGTCGCAGATGAACCCGCGGGCAAAATCAATGTATATCATGCGTTTTTATTATGATGCATGACCGCCTCCTTGGTAGGTACAGTTGTTGACGCGTGAGCGTAGCACCGAGGGGTCCTGGGTTCGATTCCCGGTGGAGACGAAGAAAAATGTAACGGTCTGGTAGGACACAGAAGGTTGATCATCTACCCGCATGTCCCTCAATTTTCGTATACCTTCGGTTGATAGGTCATAGTAGTTCTTTCCCTGTTGGGCTAGTGACAAGGAAATTGCTTGAACATTGGACAATACATGTGTATATTGAGACAATACGTACTGTGATTTTCTTCAAGAATTATGATTCGTCTATTAAATGTCCTCACGTCTTTGAAATCTGCTCAACAAACCCCTAAACAACCCGCATCTTATCCCCAGAAAGTTACTTATCGATTGGGGTAGTTTCATTTTAGTTTCAGCGCCATCTATAGAGTTGCTTGAAAAATAATTATATTCCCTGTTACGTTAAATAGGTACTTATCCAATAGAATAGTCACTTGTATTTAGTGTCGAGTCAAAAACTGGAAACTGATAAAAGCTTTCAAAGCCATACAATAGTTATTTTGTATATTTAAAGATGTCGCTATTTTTAACGTGCACTCGTTTCTAAAACGTACCTATAGATGTCACTATTCTATACAAACACAGAACATTATACATATATTATTATTAGTCTGTGTACAAACTTTTGAATGTTTTCTTTAGGAAATAAATTTTCAGTTTGCGTGTAGATGTCGTCAAAGATGTCGTGTATGTTTCTAAATTTATCACATATTTACTTGTGTAATTTATGTAGGATGTGTAATTTATCATAATTATCTAGGAATCACAGGCATCTCGGAGACTAGAAATTTATAATGATATTAATTATTATGCAATGTGGTTTAAACACTGCATATTACATAATGATTATAATATATACAAACTTAAAATATTCACACACATATATATTATTATTTATATTTATACAAACTTATACTTTCTTTTTGATATCCAGATTCCAGGCACATCCAGGCATTATGCAAGAAATCGAAAAAAGTGAAAATCATTTTTTCCAGCGTCTGTTATTCATTTTCATTATTCTATCGATCTAGACAAGATCTAGACACATATTATTAATTTATTATCATAAATGCTATGAAACCCACACGAAACCTTTATTAGTCAGTGTAGTCTTCTTCTATGAGTGTTCTTATTCCACTATTCATCTAAGCACTATTTTCTGAAATCTGAAGGATATTTTGACATGATTTTGACACAAAATTTATGCAACATTTCCACTAGGACTTCTATTTCAAATTGCATTCAAAATTTCTCTTCTTATCAATTAAACCAAAGAGTCAAATGAAAGTTATTTAATGTTACAAAAAGTGCTGCAAATTTTATTCATTATGCTATTCATTTCTCCTTATAGATCATCTTGTGATGAAAACGAATATGAGTTAGAAAACAAGCCTCTCTTGAAACCTGATGAAATTATTTACCTAGTCGCTAAAGAAATTAGGAATATCAAACCAAATAATAAAAGATTCAGTCGAAAAGGGCAAAAAGAAACAACTCGAATGATGCGAAATGAATACCCTGAAGATGTAGCAGGTAATTAAAAATTGCCAAGGGATGCTTTTTACTTTATAAACATGCCGTGGAAAACGTATAAGGCATATTCTTTTGCGCTGTTTTTCTATATACCTTAAAACAAATTTGGCGCTGTGTGTGTTGGAATGCATTTGTGCAATGCTGAACTGTGGAATGGGAAATTTCGAAATTTTCATTTTAAATTTTCTTGTCTGCTGAAATCCAGACTTGGAAATTGGTAGTTTAGAAAAAAGTTGTAAAGCCCTCGTTTCCGCTCAGAAACATTGGCGTGCGACGGTACAACATGTAGTTTAATATAATAAGTTTCACTTATTGAACAACAAAGACAACGTTGCACAACACTAACGTTGTCGTTGTTGAGCGTCACGTGTTGCGTGCCGAATGTATCAAAATGGAAAGGCTTTATTATCTCTAGAGTGTCCCAGGCAAGTCAGCCGTTGAGCTACTCGATTCTCCCCCATGAATGCGATGCGATTTTTCCTAGCTTAGATGTTATGTGTTTTTTCTTATATTTAAGAGTAGCCTCTTGACGATCTTTCCTAGAGCATTCTGTATAGGTAAATAATTTCCAGAGACGAACGAGGAGGATCTAACGAAAGCGCACAAAGTGTGGAGCCGCTGGGGGAAGTGGGGCGAATGTTCGGTGACGTGCGGTGACGGCGTCATCTCCCGGTGTCGCCTATGCGTTGCTGGCCGGTGCGCGCCCGGCGAGGTGGAGGAGCAGCACCGGCCGTGCACTCGCACGCCTTGTGTTACTGCCTTTGATGTGAATGAACCTTTAGAGGCTGAATAGTATTGCTAGAGATGGGTACAAAATGGGTGTGAATGGGAGATTAGTCTTGTGTGGCCTTCGAACTTTTAGACTGCGTTTCTGCCAGAGATGTGCAAGGATGCGTAGCGAGGGATTTTTGTAAAGAACCAATAGTATCGCTTCAAACGCTTAATTAAGGGATATGATTGGTTATTTACCAACATCTATCACTACGCACACTACTACTAAGCACAACATCCTCGCATCTCTAATGGAAATACAGCCTCAGAGGCCGAAATGGGTAGAAAATAGGAAGGTGCATGGGTGATGATGAGGATGTTAGTTATGAAGTTCCTGGGGTAGAGGTTTGGTACTATGTAGGGTTTGTTAATGCCTAATTAAGTGGGCCCAAGCTTTAAATGTGGATAATTGAAAGGTCGATAACATATTATGTCTTACGACAATTTCTAAAGGGTGTATGTACATTGTGTATGATTTTCAACTAAGTAAAGGGCTCTATATAATTAATTGCCTATAATATTATACTAGTAGAATTTAGATAGTTAAATTGTTACTGTTTCATAGATATTGAGCCTTAATTGTAATCACGTTATTTGTAAGGTTTCATAAATAAACACCTTTTGTATATTTGCTCAGTGTATTTATTTTCCTGTGTGATAAGAGAGAGAGAATAAAGAGAAAAAACACACCTTATAAGAAGTTCTCAATATTTTCACGCTACTTAAGTGCGGGCGGAAAGCTAGTGTATTATAAAGCATATAATACACTAGCTTTCCGCCCGCGGCTTCGCCCGCGTTTTCAAAGAAAAATCTGTTCCCGTAGGATTTCCGGGATAAAACCTATCCTATGTCCTTTTTCGGGTATCAAAATATCTCTATACCAAATTTCATGCAAATTGGTTCAGTAGTTAAGGCGTGATTGAGTAACAGACAGACAGACAGAGTTACTTTCGCATTTATAATATTAGTATGGATGCTGACTAAAGGACTCTACAAGTACAACAAGTTTATCATTTTGACGACTTACAGTGAATTTGTTAGGGGAGACCTGTTTGTGCAGCTATACAATGACTTCTGAGAATGAATAGTGTTACTGAAGATCAAACAAACTGTTCTAAGAATCAGCAAAGTACAGTATGTAAAAATCAGTATTCAGTAGGTATCTAGATTTCATTGTTGATAACTGCAAGACGAGTGAACCGTGTTGTTGTAATTTCTAGAAAATGAACTGCTTTCCCGTGATATTTATATTACTTTTAATTTTTGATATCGTATCACTATTGGAAAGTAAGTATATTTGACGATTATATGCTTAAAATTATTCAAAACTAATACCTAATAACTTAAAACACCGTCGAATCTTGCATGATCTAACCTTCCTATTGAAGACCATAAATAACCAAACCGACATCTAACATAGGGCTAAATGCACCAAACGAAAGGATATGTCGATTATTTAACGAATGCAGCATAACAAAACCTAACATAATATGTAGTAATTAATAATATCAAATCTTTTTTATTTTTTACTTTTCTGTTTCTGAAGTCGGTTTTTTAACGTAGTTATTTGTATGTTGTATTTTGTTTTCCTTTTTAAAATTGCATTAGAATTGTGAGTGTGTAAATTTCAGCTTATTCTGGCGGTAAAAAGTATCCTATATGACTCTCTAATCTCCACACAGGCATAAAATTTATACTTACCACAATATAATCACTCCGTTTCGATGGGAAAGAAGATAAAAAATAATAAACCTTTTCAATTTGATTTCACAGCAACGAAAGAGCCACCAAAAGAGACCACCTCAGTGAGTTTGTACAAAATATCACTAAGTGACTATCACCCAACTCCAGACACTTGGGACTCGAAGCGGGACAAAATTATGAAGTCACTATGGGTTTACCGACCTCCTTCATTGGTATTTGATTATTTACTTCATATTTATATAATAGACAAATATTATTTTAGATTGAGTATCTACAATAATAATTTATGGTACGGGAGCTACCAACGTTTTAAAAAAAGTCATTTTAGTATAGTTGGGTTTTTGATATGCTGTTTCTCTTGCTATTTCGGTTAGAGTCCGGGCTGTCTGGCTGGCGGTAGTGATTGCGTTTATTAGTGCGCATCTTATCTGCACAGGAAGATATACTTAACTTTAGTCATTTTTTAACGCGTAATTTTTAATCTTTTGCCATTAGATAGATCCATCAGACATAATTTTTTTAATGCAAGACGTTTTATTCGTTGTTAAATGGGTGCCATACGCAATTTTTTATTTAAAATAATTAAAATGTCATCGAAATAAGTGAAATTACATCAACATGAGTCCGCTTAAAAGATAAGTAACTAATAACTTTATTACTTATATTATATTATCCTTTTTTAATACTTATATTAAATAATTAGTAAACTAATATTTTTAATAGATGCTTTCATATTTATTACACTTTTGGGTATTAATATGAATTTGATGATATGTATTTGGTTTTTATCAAGTTTACATTTAACGTCCTATTTGAGGTTCGTTGGGAAAAGGAGGCACCATGGTAGATTGTTGCAAAAAAATTGTAAATAGTAAAATGAATATTATATATAGTATAAGTAACACAGTGATTACATTATCCTTCACGGGGACTCATGTTGATGGAATTTCACTTATTTCGATGATATTTTAATTATTTTGAAATAAAAATTGCGTCTGGCACCTATTTAACAACGAAAAAAACGTCTTGCAATAAAAAATGTATGTCTGATGGATCTATCTAAAGGCAAAAGATTAAAAATTACGCGTTAAAAAATGACTTTAAATTAAGGATATTTTCCTGTGCAGATAAGATGCGCACTAATAAACGCAACCACTGCGGCCAGCCAGACAGCCCGGACTCTAACCGAAATAGCAAGAGGAACAGCATATCAAAGAACCAACTATACTAAAATTCTCTCTTGTCAACGTTGTTACCTCCTATACGATTAAGTTAGCTAGTGCTAAGTAACGTTTAAATGGCTGTTATGATGAATGAATTTTTGGAAGCAATTTTCTTAATTTTTCATTCCTTAAGGGTGCGTATAAAGCAAAATTACCAATCTTCTATTAGATGATACGTGTAATATTCAAGACCAAATCTAAAAAATAAAATATATATCAAACTAGATGATATGTTCAACGATTCTGTTCAATCAAAATCATAAAATATTAAAATTGACTCGATAAAAAAAAATCACCAAGTTAGCTCTAATTTCCACACTTTTACGTTTTCTACTTGACATGGTAATACTTATTATGATTTTTTTTTCATAAAAAATTATTTTAAAACATTTGCAAGATATTTGTCAGAGCATTTTGTGTAATTAGGTACTTTTAGTTTTGGTTTTATCTGCGATAAACCACTTTTATCGTGACAAAACCAAACGTTTATCTCGAGAAAAAAAGAGCGCCAAAGAAAAAAACGAAACGAAAAAAAACGAAACGAGAAAAAAAAAGAAACGAGGAGTCTAGTTAAAAATCGAAAGACCGGGATTTAATGGTAAATTTTCAAACCATTATTTCTAAAAAAGCATTTTTCGTCAATTCTCAATCCTCGATACCTCACCTGAAGAACTTTTCACGTAAAGATAAAAATGTTGAATTGATTATGATGATTATTTGATGGATGAAATAGGTTAATAGACTATTTGACTGACCGGTTGGCTTGGTTGCCCTGCCTTCCAAACCTGAGGTCGTGGGTTCGATTCCCACCCGAGGCAAATATTTGTGTGATGAACATAGATGTTTGCTCTGTGTCTGGGTGTTAATTATCTATATAAGTATTTATTTAAAATTACATATTATGTGGTTATCAGCCATCTGGTTTCCATAACACAAGAGAAAGCTTAGTATGGGATTACCTAGATCGTGCCGTGTGTGAAAATTGTCCTGAAATATTTATTTATTATTTATTATGTTACGTTCATTAACGGTTAACCCTTTCAATTATTTCATGAACTGAAATGTATTTTAACAGAACGTTTTAGTATTAATGTAGGAATATTAATGTGATGCTCATCAAACCAACCATTATTATTAGGATTTTAGTTTGATTAATTATTCGTATTAAGTAAATAAATAAAATTAAAACATACATAATTACAATGAAATCTATACTAATATTATAAAGCTGAAGAGTTTGTTTGTTTGATGGCGCTAATCTCAGGAACTATTGGTCCGATTGGAAAAATTATTTCGGTGTTAGGTAGCCCATTTATCGAGGAAGGCTATATCACACTAAGACTGACAGGAGTGGAGCACTGCGGGTAAAACTGCGGGGCACAGCTAGTGTAAAATATTAAAAGATCTATGTGTTCAATTTTAATATCTACTATTAATTATTCTGGTAATTTGAAAATTAAACAATATGGTACGACTAAATTTGACTTATAAATAATTCTGTTTCACAGCAGACGCAGCTATTAGAAGATCGTGATGTTCAACAAGTGGCCTTTAAAGCGCCCCATTTGTTGACGAGACTGGCAAAGCCGTTTGAGTTTGGTGCTGATCCTTATTTTAGTAAGGTATGGTTTGTTTATATTTATAACTAGCAGTCCGCCCCGGCTTCGCCCGTGGTACATGTTTACGTTTTCTCTACATAAGAACCATCCTCGTACTTCAAGGAATATAATAAAAAAAGAATTATCGAAATCGGTTCAGCCGTTCTCGAGTTATGCGCTTACCAACACATTTTGCGATTCATTTTTATATATAAGAAGATTTATGAGACTTTATAACCAAATTATATACTCTAACTTAAAAAAGAGCGTGTGTGCCGAGCATACGTGTCAGAAGTGAAACTTCATTAGCAAGATTCTAAGATACCAAAATCGTCGCCTTACTTCATGACGTGACGCGACCTTGAAATTTTACTCTCAACGCGCCTAAAGAAGTTTCACTTCGAAAGCCTCATCAAAAACGGTTGCGTAGTTTTAAAGATCTCAGCATACATGGACAGAAAGCGGGAAGCTAGGTACTTTGATTTATACTAAAAAGCAATGCGAGGTAGTTAGATTCTTTTTAAATTAAGCATGTTTGTGGACAAAAATATAGAAAAATTGGCCTACGTTTAAAATGAAGAGCATGCGTTTATCATATTTATTTTACAAAAAATCATTGATACATTATAACTTTAAAATGTATTTGATACCTATGTGTTTGACTAGAAGCCCTATTGTTTTGTGGGAAGCTTGCTATGATTGTAATGTGTACTTAATGCAAATGCTGTGAGGCAGCTTTAATCAGGTTTATGTCTCTATTTATAGTGTATTGTAGGTAAAGAGGGTTAGACACAGCTCTGGAGACGTTTTCACGTGCCAGATCTTGGGGGATTGATGTATTTACTCATAGATTAGTATTCCTGTATGGTAATTAACGACGATGCTTAACATTTCATAGAGTTTAATAAAAGTAACTCGGATAAGTGGTGCAGGGTGCTCATGTCTAGAGAAAGAGAGATGTTGTAGTCCAAATTTGTAGAGTCCATGTGAAAATATTACAATTGGGACTCTACGGTTGTTAGAGTTCAGGAAATAGTAAATTAAATAAAGCATAAAAAGAAATATAGAGAGCAGTATTATGTAGAGCTTTGCTTAAATAAATACTTATTATGTTTCAGGGATACTTTGAGCCATTCGAGAGAAGACACAGGCCAGTCACGCTTGTGGCTTTTAGAAAAAATGGAAAAAGTGGATACATGCCGCGTAGAAGTGTACGTTTTAGTTTAAACAATTCACAGTAATAAGTTTAATTTGTAATGTTATAATTTAAATAGATACATTAACTCCAGTAGGTAGATAAGAGTAATTAAAAATAGTCATAAAAATATATATGAGGCTTGTGATTTTAGCGTAGCATTCCTTATTTTTATTCAAATCTTCGTAAAACTATAAACTCAAATACACAAAATTGAACTACATACATTTTACTAATTAAATTAATAATAGTCCCACAACACACTTAAATTCTCTAAAAGGCCACTGCGTGTTGGACCTGTGTCCCCACGTAAGCCTCCAGGACCAGGATCTTTCTGTTGGTGGTGCCCGTGTATTATGGAGAGGGAAATAAGGATAAATAAATTACCTACATATTATAATCACAACATAATCTAGATCAACAAAATATAACATCCATTCTAAAATCTATATCCACTCAATGTTTTTTTCAAGAAATGATTACGATTATTATTATTTACAGGTGACAAAGCATGATTCATCTGAAATAGCGGAACTCCAGTCGCCTTACAATGAAATTGGGAGCCTCTGGCAGGAAGAACCAAGCGTGTACAGTACTTAAGTCGTAAAATAAATAAATAAAGCTTATGTTTGTTTCATTTATTTCCTGATTAGCGTGTTTGTTTTATAAACAGTTCTACGAATTTAAATAGTCATCGTAGTAAAAGAAAATTATATCGTATAGTTTGCTAGATAATGTTATTAGAAAAAGTTTTATCTTATTATGTTCACTGTCTAGTGTTAGACGGTGGCTAAACAAGTACAAAATCACACAAATACAAAGTAGGTCTAAGAAGAACACATTTGTCATTACACCTGATTGATTTCACGAAAAATGATACACGAGCATCGGCATTGGCCTGGTAGCCTTTTGGATGGGAAGTCAGCAGATAATCCACCGAAGAATCCGGATCACTCACTCAAACAACTACCTACGACTTACTACCACATACTACATTCCATTAAAATCACATCTAAACAAATTGCATATCTTATATATAAAAATGAATCGCAAAATGTGTTGGTAAGCGCATAACTCGAGAATGGCTGAACCGATTTCGATAATTCTTTTTTTATTATATTCCTTGAAGTACGAGGATGGTTTTTATGTAGAGAAAACGTAAATATGTACCACGGGCGAAGCCGGGGCGGACCGCTAGTCTTATATATAAAAATGAATCGCAAAATGTGTTGGTAAGCGCATAACTCGAGAACGGCTGAACCGATTTCGATAATTCTTTTTTTATTATATTCCTTGAAGTACGAGGATGGTTTTTATGTAGAGAAAACGTAAATATGTACCACGGGCGAAGCCGGGGCGGACCGCTAGTCTTATATATAAAAATGAATCGCAAAATGTGTTGGTAAGCGCATAACTCGAGAACGGCTGAACCGATTTCGATAATTCTTTTTTTATTATATTCCTTGAAGTACGAGGATGGTTTTTATGTAGAGAAAACGTAAATATGTACCACGGGCGAAGCCGGGGCGGACCGCTAGTCTTATATATAAAAATGAATCGCAAAATGTGTTGGTAAGCGCATAACTCGAGAACGGCTGAACCGATTTCGATAATTCTTTTTTTATTATATTCCTTGAAGTACGAGGATGGTTTTTATGTAGAGAAAACGTAAATATGTACCACGGGCGAAGCCGGGGCGGACCGCTAGTGACTTATAAAAAGAGGTTTTGATGTGGTTAATAAGAGAATAAAACCTTAAAGCTAATAGAAACTTAAAAAGTGTAATCATGCGTGTCAAAACAATTAAATGTCAGTTGTTGATTTTCAGAGTTTCGATAGAAAGTATTTCGTTTTCATTTTCTTAATATGCAAAGGAAAATAGTTGATGCTATAAACCGTGTTCAGTTCTCGTTAGAAATGTAAGTTTAATTTAATAATTAATACCGCACGTAGTATCACTCCTTAGTATTTGTAGAACTTAGAGAAATGTGTTTAAAATGACAGCATTTCCCTTACACATTTCTCCTATATGAACATTCTGTTCTGTTTAATAATAAACGCGTTCGTTATTATTTTCCGTGGCTTACTGTAGCAGAAATGTTATTTTAAATAGAAAATCGTAATGGAAGTAAAATATTATACCTTTTTTTAATGTTAATCTTCTTTTACAAAAAGCTTATTTTTAAAGAGCTGTTTTTTTTTTCAATATATTCCAACTATGTTCATATTAGTTCATATTAGTTTTATATTCTGCACATATTTTTGATGTAGGTAGTGGTTACGGTTAGCATGATAGAGGTCTCAGGTTTGAGTGGCGGATAGGACAAAATATTTTTTATTTAAGTAATTTATTTTATGTGGTTAAACATTTGTACATAATGCTAGCGCCCCGGCTTCGCCTGTGCTAATAGGTAGCCTGTAACACTCAGGGATCACGTACTTATCCAACTATGAAAGAAACATTAATATTTGGTAGAGTAAATAATTTATCCATATTAAATAGCTTCAGTCAAGGTAAGGTATTCTGAAGTGAATACATTAATTACATTGTGAATTACATTTACTTGTACACACTATTATTTTAAATAATAATCGAATCGATTGAGATCGATATCAATGAGTTCAGTCTAGGTCAACCCGACCAATTTTGTGATTAATATTTTGTGGAGGAGACTACTGAGGAGTGAGCTACGCCTAAAAATTATGTATAAAAACGTCCCTAGACTACAATGCATGCAGCATGACATGCGTTAGCATGCTGCATGAATGGTCGTTTAGATCAATGCTGAAAATGAATGACATTCAAATTACGTGCTGTTAAATAATGAATCTTTCTACTTACTATTCTGCAAGTTAGACTGACATGCAGCATGATCGTTTAGATCCACTGCTGCCATGCAAAACCCAATGCGTTTCATGCACTTATACTCAGGCTGGACGCGAACTGTATAAAAATGAATGATTTGAATTTTTTATATGCAGCATGACAATTCACGTAATGATTGCATTACCGTCTAGGGACTACTTAAGGTCTACCAAGGATGGCATCTACGCATAAAACTTATGCTATCCATTATGGACATTATATTTTCCTGAAAATTTTAAACCATGAAATTTCGTGATAAAACAATTTTAGATAAATATACCTACCAAAAGTGAATGTACCTACGCAAGTATATAGTGGAAAATGATAAATAATTATAATAATTTCCTTAAGAAATTCGACCGCTGAGGGTTTTCAGTGACCTAGTTAAAGTATCGCTTCGGTTGCGGTGGTAAAGAAGCGTGTGTTAATCCTGTTAAAGAAGAATATTGCACGCCTCATAAGCGAAGCGTTGAGGTGGGTAGGTACTACTGTCGCTTCGCGCAAAACATCTGATTTTTCAAACTTAAAATGTCTTTATGTATCATACATTGCACTTGTAAGATAATACATACACACACATATTAAGAAAAAACACTATTTTTAACGTTCATGATATTTTTGATGTCATTTTTGTTATTTAAACTAGTTAAAAAACAGTTTAAAAAAGTTCTGTCTTGGACGTCCGTGTGTCTGTATGTGCGGATCCTTTTTCTTGTTAACACGATAGCGACCGAAATACTTTACTAATCGAGTCTTTTTTTTTCTCTTACGCTTGAGTATGCTCAGGAATAGAACCCTTTCATTTTTTAGGGTCTGATTCGATGTGGTTTAATTGTTATTAAATAAACAAAAATAATAATTAATAAATATTTATTAAAAAATTATGAGGCGTGCACTTTTGGATTTTCCAAATTATTTTCTTTTATAATCCTTCAATGTCTTTTGACGCTAAAAAAATTCGAGAAAAAACTCTCTGCATTATTATCTGCCTACCATCCACGACTCCAAAATATTTATCCACTTTTCCATTGTGCTCAAATAGTATTAGGATATTTAGGAGCTACTCCTACACACAGGATGTGCCAAAATTACCCAATAAATAAAATAATCAGACTCAACCGGGTATTCAAAATCGTTCCACTAATTACAGCCTATTATAGTTTGGTGTTGAGCTCTAATACCAAGTGACGTCTGGACAAAGATGGGGGGTACGGTCGGGTGGCGCGCACACACCACCTGCGTACACACGTGCTCACAACTATATACCTATTAATTCGGCGGATTAATAAACAATATTTAACAGTATGTTTCTCTATGTGGTCACATTCGGACCTACTCCAAAAAATTCGAATCATGCAAGCGCGTAAATATGTCCCTTGAACTAAGGGGCGTGTTGCTATGTGCTGGGATATCAGACGAATTGTGAACTGAATTTTTCCAAGATGTTACAACGTTTGGATTACAAAGATAAGGTATGGAGTGTCTATTGTTTTACAACTCACGTACCTATATAAAATATTTGACAGTTTAAGCTACGTGCAAACTATATTTGAGATAGTTATATCTTATGAAAATTGCTACAAAATAGATTTCGTTATACTATTTTCAATAAAATATATGCTGTTTTTCGGGTGACATCCTGTATGTTGTATGGCTTGCGTCGACAAATATTTCTAGTGCAATGTCTCTATAAATATACTATTCTCCAAATATCTATCAAGTGCAAGGAATGTATTATGATAATAATCGTGATAAGATAATAACAATAACAAGGACCTTGCTACCGTTTGAAAACCGCCCGTAATTTAATTTGTTTGTATAGATTTGTTACTTACGTTCACGTAATATTTAAGGTTTTTAACGTGTTGGAGGAATGAACTGGTAATTACTACTGTACGGCTAGTGAATACTAGAAATCACTGGATGTAGTTTTAAGGTTATTTATTACTGTTTTGCATGTGAGTATATAAAGTAATTAAATAATCTACAGTGATTCAGTGATTCATAATAAAGTTTTTGAAGATTCATAAAAATGTAGAGTCAGAGACAATTTTTTTTGTATCTACAAGAGTTGACGAAATAGATGGTGTTCTGATGATAAATAAAATACATTAATAAATATGGTAGTTCATTTGCATCGCGCAAAATCTATTTTTGAAATAAGGCAGGCTTTAGAATGAATCCCAAATATCCCTATTAAATGAGAAAGTAACTCTATCTGTCTGTATTCTTATGCTTTAACCACATACCGGATTTGATGAGATTTGGTGCACCATAGTTTAAGATCTTGGAAATGATAGTTTTTATCCTGGAAATCAAACGGGAACGGGTTTTCCTTTAATTTATTATGAACTCCACTATAGTACTCTAATTATGTATATTATGTTGCTTAAAACATGCCACCTCACCTAGGCATGTATATCATTGTAAAAGTAGTGGTGGCTCAGTGGTGAGGATCTCAAACTTCAAATCGATAAGTCTGGGTTTGAGACCATGCGAAGATGCAGGAAATAAATCATCTGTGGAACGTATATGAGCTTATGATGATACCATGGCCGAGGGAAATATCATTATTATATATAGAACTAGCGGTCCGCCCCGGCTTCGCCCGTGGTACATATTTACGTTTTCTCTACATAAAAACCATCCTCGTACTTCAAGGAATATAATAAAAAAAGAATTATCGAAATCGGTTCAGCCGTTCTCGAGTTATGCGCTTACCAACACATTTTGCGATTCATTTTTATATATAAGATATAATATTATGTGTACTTGAGATTGTCTTCTTGGCAGATAATTACGCACACTCTTTCCTCTACTCTACCTATTTTTCTATCTGTCTTTTTACAATGTTTTGCAACACGCACAATCAAAACATATATATGTGGGGATGGTGTAAATAAAAACGCCAAATTAGCCCAATCAGTTTATTTCCCAGACACCGGTTAACAAAAATACATTTTAACAATCCTCCATTTCTTTTCGTACCCAGCCACAAAGTCAAGTCATAGATAACCATCAATCTACAGATAACATATCCACAGAGTAAATAATAGAAAAACACAGACTAAAAATAAAGCTAATTATGAAATACATCTTAATATTTTATCCTATTCCCACATATACATGGGTTGATCCAAAAGTAATGATAATCAATATTAAACAAAGTCATTACAGTTAAAATAATTATGTATTTCTCTAGATAGTCTTCTAACTAGATAATATACTTCGATATTTTTTTCCTAAACTAAAAAAAAAAAAAACTTTGACTTCATCAACAAAAACCCCTCTACTGCGGCCATCACTTTGCTGTCGTCTTAAAATTTCTTGCTAAGACGGTGTTTCTTATGCCGAGGAAAGGGATAGAAATAACTAGGAGCTAGATCTAACAAACAGGGTGGGTGTTCAAGAATTTGGAATGCCGATTTTTGAATGGCAGCCATTGCAACTGACGCTTTGTGATCTGGTGCGTTGTCTGGGTGAAACAGCATTCAAGCCCGCATTTTGCCATGTCTCTTTTCCTTACTAACCTACCGCAATCTTATAATTTGGTCTGTGTAGTAAGAGCCCAATATAGTGGCTACCTTGTTAAAATATTCCACCATAATTATTCCTTCAGCGTCCCAAAAAAACTACCGCTTTAATCTATCCCACTAATTTTCACTTTGAATTTCTTCATCGTCACTTTGGAAGCTCCCATCGCAGGCCATTGATTGTTTCTTGGTTTCAGCATAAACATGGTGAACCCGGGTAACATCTCCGGGTCCATGATCACAAATCGTGAAAAAAAATTATCCTGATCTCATTAAAAATTTAGAAATTCACCCTCTAAATGTCGAATCGTTGTTTCTTCTTTTCGTCGGGAAACATTCTGGCACCCACGGTTCACATTCAAATTAATGTAAATACTTGGAAACGTGGCCTGTTGATATGATTTTTTTGTGATAACTTAGTGAGTACATGAGCAAGCAAAAAACATTTATTTTATATTTTTATGTGCACAGGAAATACCCAATTATCATTACTTTTGGATCAACCTAGTATTATGAACTAGCGGTCCGCCCCGGCTTCGCCCGTGGTACATAATATTTACGTTTTCTCTACATAAGAACCATCCTCGTACTTCAAGGAATATAATAAAAAAAGAATTATCGAAATCGTTTCAGCCGTTCTCGAGTTATGCGCTTACCAACACATTTTGCGATTCATTTTTATATATAAGAAGAAGATTAATCTATGGAGATTAATTAATAATATATATGTTTTAAGCCTATGGAGGCGTTATGCGTTATTACATCGTATTGCTATCATGAGTTCATGAGTTACATTATTTGTATAATATACCTACATGATTATCTAGTTTTATTAATAGTCATCAGTGTGTTAATAGAGAGAGGAAATAAGTCCCTCCACTCCCTCGTGATATCGCTTTATAGAACTGTACAAGATGCGTAATCTGTACAAGCCCTTAAAAAATTATTGAAAGTAGACGTTCTGATTGTACGGGAGCAAGGGCTGATATTTATGCTTTCCCATAAAACATTTCAAAAGCGCGATTTAGAAACAACATGGCGCCACCTGGTATTGCTCTGTGTAATGTATACTATTTGTGAGGCCTCTGGAGGAATAAACCATCGCATTAAACTGTGTTAAAGCGTATGTACACGTTCGATATAATTGTGAAAAAAGGGTAATGACAAAAAGTAAAACCTTCGAAAAAAAATTAGCAAATTTTAAAATACATACTTACCGTTCTGAATTTGCTATGAATTTAATCAATTGCATTCAATTATTACCAAATTCATTGAAATTCCTCAAAAAGTATTAATAATATTTAAAACAATCGTTTTATCTTTGCGATAGCTGCCCTTTTTTGTATTTTAATTCTAATATGAGCATAAATTTATCACCATGTGAAAGTAGATGTCGCTACTGTTTCCACATCGAGCAATAAACTCACGATAGAACCCTGCTTCATATGTCTTAAATATCTATTTTATTTTTATTTAATTATATATTTTTAAAGAGAATATAATATGTATATCTAAAGATTCTGTATCTGTATATTTCAAGCGTCCACGTACTGCGGTCATCATCCTAGTTTAAAAGATAGTGTCCCTTTTTCCAAGATGGACAAGGGTGGCGACCCCAAAAATTTCAAGTAAAACTTCAATGTAACTTTTCAATGGACTAATAATAATTAGTAATGTAGTAGACTAATAATAATTAGTAATGTATTATATAGCTGTTATTGTTTATAACTGATTTAATTATAGAAATGTGTGGCAAATGTTAACTAGGTAAATGTTTCTAAATGGAACACGCATTTACGTACGAATTAATCCTTTCATTAAACTACCTTTTGAAACAAATATCTAGAAATGTATGCATCAATGCTGATTTAATTCGTCAAAATGATCATTAATACTGTAATAATCTATGAATTTAATCATTCTCGTAGTTTTGATTATGTAGTTTCTCTATATCGGTCGTTTAGTCAAATACATATTTGTAAATAAACAAGTAGTCATTCGGATATTAATTCATAGCGAATATTGAAACAGTTTCTGATTTTCATTATATGTGGAACTCACATTACATAATATATAACGAAAACGTATCATAATAATGCTTTAATGGTAATTTTGCATAATGATATGAATTGAAGTGGATGATGAATTGGATATTAATATTTGTACCGTTTATTCGCTAGATTTCTTCATTTTACTGGTTGAAAAACGAATAGCGACGAAATATTTATTTCCATACGCTAATTAATTAATGGAATATAATAATTTGATACTCATATATGTTAACATTTTATTTGTACAGCTAATTCTTTTGTTAAAAAATATTTTTCGTTCACCGTTTAATTCATTCTAGCATGTTCTGGTAAAAATAATTTTGGTAAATGTTACCCCAAAAACAAATACCATTCGTTCAAACTTCAAAGTAAAGATTTATAAAATTATTTTCTTCTGCTTTTGATCTAGTAATCCTATAGAGTGCAATCTAATATCCTGTAGAGTGCAATCTTATTTCCTTAACACATAGTTAAATCATAAGAGGCTATAATTGATTGGTATACTATTTACTTTGCAAAGTGGCTCTACAACTTGGAATACTTTCGTATATATAACGAAAGATAAGCACGAGAATGGACCCATATAGGTTTCTTAATTCTTAGGTTACTTTCATACTATATTTTTTTCTTAGGTATTTATTTTTCATCGCTTTGTAGTGGAAATAAAGTTCTGAGATTGTCTTCTTGGCAGTTAGTTACGGACACTTTTGTTCGGTGACTTTTTTTAACTGACTCTCTCAACTTTTTCATCTTTCTTTTTGCATTAATGTTGTTATGTACAACGCACACAAACAAAGCGCATAGAATTGATTTAGTTGTGTATGTGTGCTTTGAATTAGGTCACATTTCGATTAACTAGCGATCCAATAAAATGATTAATGATTAATTTGATCGTGAGAAAGCACGCCGGGTGTAAGGGATCTAATATTACAAATAGTGTAGTGGTTGCATCAGTAATACCTAGTAATATAGCGTAAAGTAAATATGAAATTAATACTTAGCACTTATTTTATGTACTGCTAAGTGCTAGTCTCTATGTGCTAGCTAAGTCAGTAGACCTTATTCTGCCAGGATACCTTAATACTAACAATACTACACATAAATGATACTAAAGAATTTTAGACCCCTTAACAATGGACAAAAAATTATTCTTAAAAAAATTGGGACGCAGTTTCGGAGAAAATTGATTTCAATTTCCATGAGAGTTCCACTATATAATACATACTAGAAAACCGGGCGAACTCCATTTCGCCACCTTTTCTTTGCTATAAACCTCACGGAACCCGAGACCTTTCCAACGAATGCAAAACTGTGGAAATCAGTGCGTGCATTCTGGAGTTATAGCGTCGGAAAGGAAAACCCGACTTATTTTTGTATAATAGAAGATAAAACATGTCGCTGTCGACATTTGTTCGTCCCTATGTATACTTATATCTATAAAACTACGTAGCGGATTTTGTTGCGGTTTTTCAATAAAAGTGGTTCTTGAGGAAGGTTTAAAATAAGTCAAGTTTCAGACAAGACGTGTGAAGCCGCGATGGAAAGCTAGTGTAGATAAAACATAGACCAGAGTTGATATAAGCAAACGGAAATGTACAATATTTTTTCAAATATATTGAATTACAAACCACTTATTCCGCCCACTTCACTATTTATCGGATCTCATTAAGATAATAATGTTGTTTAATTAACATAAAATGTTACACATGACAATTTCACGAATTATATTTGGGAAGTTTATGTGACTTCCTCAAACAGGCTTACTTTAAGGGCCTGATAACGTATCAGCAGACTGCCGTGCGGTAATCCATTTATTGAAGTTTTTATCATTGTAGTTTAAAAAAATACTTGACACTACCTATCTCTAACACGCAAAAATCACAGTTTTCCTTGATCCGGGTTTCCAGATTTATGTAGTAAGTTCATATACTTACATAGGCATATAAAGGTATAGAAAAAAAGGTAATATTGTGTATAATATGTTCCTCTTGTGATAAAACACAGTGTAATTGAATCTTGTAAAGGAATATTTTCTTTAAATTTTTCCACTTATTTTAAAAAGTCTGAAATTACGATATTTGCAATCATTATAATCTTACGACGAAATTAATATAAAATAAAATAAATAAGATGAAATGATAGAATGATAAATTTCAGGATTTCTAGTATAATAAAGATGGCTCCCACTTCAGTCTTTTTCATTTGACTGTTGGACATAGAGCGCTCCTGTTTTCCCTACAAATATTTTCCGTTCCAGTCTTTTAGTTTCTATTTAACATAAATAAATTAATACAACCGTGACATACTTACAGCATTAAGGTGAAATATGAAAGGCATGAAAAAATCACTAATAACTTGAGAAATAAATCTTATTTTCGTATATTATGTAAAATTTGTCTTATCTCACTTTAGGAAGATTTTAAGGACTTGTTGTAAATAGGAATAATCGTATTTGGTTAATGCATAGTTGAATCAAAAGTGGCCAATTGATTGGAGTATACTATATTTACTTTTCAAAGTGGCTCTACAACTTGTAATACTTCGTAAATAACGTAATCGCGTAATAATATGTGTTAACCGACCTCAAAAAGGAGAATATTGATTTCATCATATGTATAAGAAGTTGAGATTTATCTTTATAGCATTCCCGTATCACAGTGTTTGCAACTAAACTCCTCCGATACTGCTTAACTAAGTTTATAAAGATTTTTGTGTATCATAATCGTAAAGTACTTAACTGTTTGGAACGTTTGTCGGATCAGCTAATTAAATGCTCATATTATTATAGGTTTAAAAAAAAACAGATATTACCTCTAAAATTTGCCGTAAACTGCAGTCTATTCAGCATTAACCGCCGTAAATCTGCCACTGCATCTAGCTAATTCAGGATGTTGATTATCACAACAAATACACGCGGTAAGCGATATACATCACAGTTCGCGAATAAGTACCTACAACAATAATTCTTAGTTATGTAAATATAGATCAGATACATAATCCATCTTGTAAGTATCCTATTTGTAATTTAAAACGCCCCTAACAATGATCGAGTGATAAATATCTGTTACATACGTTATAATGCAAATGCAATCTGTTTTGTGCGATTTTCTAAATTTTCAAACGCATCTTGACCTCTAGAAGAGTTCTAGCGAAAAATAGATTTATCTGATTTACAAATGGCGATAAATAGGTGCAATTTTGAAGTAAATTTTCACTTACATCTGCCAGTTCCTTGCATCTTGTTCTCTCGATGCTTCTTGCGAGATGGGCTCGAATTCATCTATTCCTAGACTTCCTGAGTTTTCTCCAAGAATGGAAAATTCGCTAGAGGATATATCGAAGGTATGCTTGAATTCAATATTTTTATTTAACTATTTTTTTTAACAATTTAATTTATAGGAATAACATGAACATAAAATTTTAACATACCTACATTCTTAATTGAATGATACATACTTATTACTTACCCTTCTCAATGCTTTCTTTATATCTTTCCCTTTAACATCGGCCATCCATTTATAGGCGTAAGGTCAAACAATCATATGCCTTTACAAATGTCCAAGGATGGTGCTAGCGCTCCTTTGTCATACTTTAGCATACATACATACATACATACATACGTAACTTCTTCATCTCGTTTTAACACAAACTAGCTGGTGCGTTGTGCGCGGGCTGCAAGCGGCCCGTGAGCTTCTGTAAGCTTTATGGGTTTCGCTTTTTGATTTTTTTAATTTAATTTTATTATTGTTTTATCTAAATAATAATATTATTTCATTGCGAACTGTGGCATTCATAAGAGGGTATACTGGGTATAATTTAGATCAGCGTAATCATTGGTGTATTAATATCACTATTAAGCTCGCTTATAATTTAATTGCTCGACCGTAATACTCTCCTTACATACCCGTGCGATCATATATCCGTAAATTGATTAAGTGTAGTGGCTATTGTGTTTAGGTAATAATGAATGAATATAGTTGAATATAGTTCATATAGATCATGAATATATGAGCGTTTAAGACGCACATTTGTCATGGATAAGCAATAGACCGGGAGATATTGACACAAAATTTCGAGTCATTTGTAACAGGATGGCGGTTCTACAGGGGTCTTAGTACGCAACGCTATTGATGACTTTCGCTATTTTTCCGACGAGTTCGACTAACGCCCACGCGACTAAGCCGCCGGTACCAGCGTTCACACCATCATTTTTCTTTTTGTCATTGCATACTAAGATCCCTGTAGAACCGCCGGCCGTCCTGTTACAAATGACTCGAAATTTTGTGTCAATATCTCCCGGTCTACAATTTATAATCAACTAGCCGTCCGCCCCGGCTTCGCCCGTGGTACATGTTTACGTTTTCTCTACATAAGAACCATCCTCGTACTTCAAGGAATATAATAAAAAAAGAATTATCAAAATCGGTTCAGCCGTTCTCGAGTTATGCGCTTACCAACACATTTTGCGATTCATTTTTATATATAAGATACTGTTACTGTACAATAATACTGTACAATAATTTATAACCAGTACTGTATAATCAATACTGTTACGGTACTGTACTGTTTTTAGGGCGGATTTAAAATAATATTGAAATTAATTAGAAGAAATTAAATAAAGCTTCCGAGATTAATACAGTATAAGTACTCGTCGTAGGCAGAAACTTTATTGAAAGCATTCAATAAAATATATATATCAACCTATAGGTATTTTCGTCATTTGGTTTAGCTCATAAACGTGCGGGGAAATGGGAATTATTTGTCATAATACCTTTAGAGTCTATAGACGACCTATGCGTCTACCTTATTTCTCACACCCGTTAATTATCGCTCGTACACGTCTGTTGTTAATAGGGTTGTGTATTATTGAGGGCATAAGCATGATTTAACATCTGTTTACAAGATTGAGCTGTAAACATCAACCCCCTGTGAACAAACCGGTTGAGAGAAAAGATTATATGGCTTCATAAAAACCTTATTGTGCTATTATACTGTGAACAAGTTTTTCAAATCGTTTATTAATAATTTGCAGTCTACATGTGATATATTCCTGTTTATAGTCTACCTATTACATTAAGTATTTTTTATGATTTTAGTACACATATTATTGCCTTATTTATTTTAATATTAATTCACAAAATATAGTTTTAAGTAACTTAAACTCAAGCTCAAACAACTTAGAAATCTAATATGTAGGTACATTTATTTTTTTGTTAAGGTACAATTACATCAAACGAACATAGAGCTTATAGAACTAGAGCAAGAGCATTCTTTCGTGATCTTTTAGTAAAAACGAAGACTCGTATTTAGTGTTATTCAGTATTAGAATATTGCATACAATCTTTCGTACGCAGCGCAGTACGAAAAATGCTCTACGCCTGTTTACACTAAAATAATTTGACATAGTGGATAGTCAGAATGAACATTCGCTCGTTTGATCAAAATGCACCGTTAAATTATTTCTATCTATTCTGAACATACATAATCCGATACTATTTTTATATAAAAAGATCCACAAAAATAAGCCCACTGCACTCGCTATCACACGAATGATTCAGCGATGCGCGTGCACCGCTCATTCATACCGTCGCTAGACGCAATGAATGGGGCTTCGTAGACACACGTTGTGTTGGTGTACATACAGTTGGTACACGTGGAATTTATTAGAGAATAATATGATATTACTTACTGAGCTTTATTTTTTTGTTGCCTCGTGCAGTTCGTATTGAGCTGTATTTTGGTAGGAACTTAATCTGTGATTTTGGTGGCATTCTATGGTAACAAAGCTCGTGGCTGTACCGTAAAGATCATCAATTTTTTTTATTGTTAAGTGTTTAGTCATTCCAGATGTTTTAAATATTATTAGTATAGAGCTTAGAATGATACAATGCTGTTTGAGGTTATAAAGAAATCGTCCGTAAAATTGTATGTGACCATGAAATGGAAAAGTTTCATATAAAATAACTTTAAATTTCACGTGGGTGAAGAGAATTAGTAATCGTTCCATCAATGGATTTTATATCTATACAATCTGTCCACCTAGTTTTTAAAATAAACATAATGAAACCATAAATTTTATTTATTTGTCTAACTCTCCTATCATTCGAAATGCTGTTCAATAAATGTCGATCTTAAATTATTTTAAAATTATGTTAATAATTTGATAAAGGTGTAAACTTAAAAGGTTTTACCAGGCTCTAGATCTTGGTTTGGACAGTTTGTATTCAAATTATTTTCCATCCAACGTTTTAAAGTTCCATCCATCCATCAAAAGTTTATAAAAATTATATTTTCCAAATTTCTCTACATCTCTAATACTTTACTTTCCTTTCTTTTGAAACGCTGTACTTTTATTGATAATATCGCTAATATTATCAAAGCACGCATTAAGTTGAATAATACCTGTACATAATATTGTTTATTCTTGACAGGTAAGTGCAGGGTCGCGGCGATCTGCGTCCGCGCAGCTGAGTGTTAATTTGCCAAGTCTGGTTGACGCGGCGAGCCTCAGTCGGTCCGCAACCGGCGTCCGATGTAGTCGTGTGCGAGTATTTATCAATTATGAGCAGTGGTAGACGAAAACTCTCCTTTCTGGGCTTCGCGCCTCAGGTAAGATTTTTTTATTAAGTGCAGTGTGGTTTTAAATTTATGTAAATTTATGAATTTTTTGGCGTGGTTGTGTTGCGAATTTGTAAGTCCTTTTTTATAGTGTATAATTTTGTTATTATGTTTTAGTTTTAAAGATACTTAAGTATTGGGATTATTTTGTATTCGATTTGTTGGTGTTTAAAACAATATTGCAAAGTTGTTAAGAAAATACCGATTCGTTTATTATTGAACCGTAATTTACCTTTGAACTGAGCATTATTGAATGTAGAGACTATTTAAAGAGTGAATCAGTGTTGATTTTTTATTAAGTAATATTTCTTATTATTATTTCCTGTGTGATTATCGTTCTATGTGTTGTGTGTATGAAGCTAAATTCAATAATCATTATATTTTAATACGATCTTCAAATGGTGGTAAAAAAACGGATAAACAAATTAAAGTCGTTGAACTTTTGAGAGATTAATGATGTAAGTTTGTTCATTACATTTTTTGCAATAGTTGTCAGAATGTTTCAATTGAACAGGTATTAGGTGTTATTTCTCTTCGGAATAAAAATCTTAAATAGTAATTTGAACGAAGTGAATCTAAAAATAAATGATATAATATTTACTCTACATAAATTAACGCAGTGCGATTGTCGACTTTTTTGACCGACTCCCTAAAAGTAGGTAATCCAATTTTAGAAAGTTTAAAATTGATGTCCTAATTAGCTAAAGAAAAAATGCCCAATTCCAGGTTTTTTTTTTATAGAAAATATAATTTAATTCGTCCTTGACTATCATTGGCAATTGATATATAGAGTTATTGCCGCGTATAATATAGGTAACTATAATAGATATTTTTATTGTGATTTCGTCCGTATCAAAACCTATTAGACCTTATCAGATTGATCATATTTTATTACCATATTATGATATCATAATTTAAGCATATGACAAAACTAGTAATTTACTATTGCCAGTATGAATCTAGTTGACTCTTGCGCAGAAATTGCTGAACGGATTTGGGTAATATTTAACATACAAATAGTTTGTAGATGTTTTTTTATGTACCGGATTCAGTCTGATATTATTTTTATCTGGGACTCATTCATACGAGTATGGGTGTCGGATACATATTATGGTCTTGCCACAGAGCAATTTAAACACAGTCTAACTTTAAACCACGGATCTGTCACACAGTTGTCTATGTGAAATACGACAAAACCAGATTAAAGAGAACCTGCGCTTAAAGTTAAACCCTGTCTAAAGTTTTTTGTGGTAAAACAAATAGTGGCTTACTTTTGCTTCTAACAACATACGTAGTAGTATATAAAATTAAAACTAAGATCTCGTCTCATATGAGATTTATTAATATAGGTAGAGATTGTCTAATCTAAAAATGAACGCCCCTCCACTAAACTTAATTGTTTCAATGTGTGAGAACAAATAATTATTGAACCACTTTATATGTGTGCGCGCGTCGATTCTACTGCAAACTTTGACACTCGCGCACTGATTTGTCAACTAATCGGGCGATCAGTTCAGGTGCCTAGCATTGTATGGCGGGGAGAGCGCGCTATGTACGGAATGACACGTCCGTTCTGTCGTGCATCGCGTCATTTATGCACTAGTTGGCCAACTGGTCCTGTCGTTCGGGCATGGACGGGACTGGAGGACTGAACGACCAATGAGGCAGACCAATTTGTGTGTATTGCGTCTATACACGTACTTTGAATGTGAGCGTAAACACAGTGGAGGGGCGTTCATTTTTAGATTAGACAATCTCTACGAGTAATAGTAATTGCACTTGACCGGTTATACGCAGCTAGAGCGATCCGCGGTTTCTATTACCTATTATATTTTGTTAAATAGTGTTGTAACATTTTATCAAGAACTTAAGGATTGGCAAATTTTATGCAAGATTTATCATTGTACGATTAATTTAAATCAAATTAATTCAACATCAATAAATAATTAATCAAACATTTTATTAAATTCCACGGACAAAAAAGGCATTAGATAATACGGCTATGTTTTGTTTGTAAAATTTTAATTTATAGAGCTGTCCAATCAAAATAAGATAAAAAAAGTAAAAGTAAGATTCTAATGCGAGAGCCATAGTTGTATTATTATATTTCTAATTATTATAGAGGCGTCGTTAATTTGACGACTAAATTCATGACTGATGCCAGACATTAATAATAATTAATATATTTAAAAATAGATAAAAAAAGAAAATTTATGACATCTTCTCAGATATTACTTATATAATAATACACAAGCCTTTAATAAAAATCGCTCAAGCATTTTGGATTTGGTTTTCTATAGTTATCTTTAAGTATATGTTTTTTGCCAAATTATTCATTCTATTCAAGCAGCAACAATTTTCCTCGAGAAAAAGGGAAAAGCTAACATAGTAATTTTCCATATAATACGAGTATTTTATTATCACATATTAATCTTACACTCGAATTTATGTTTGTTTGGTTGTCAGATGGTTAATATCTCGTCTCATAATTAAGAAACATTTAAAAAAATGTTTAAATTTTGTGGGGAAATTTATTTAATAATTATCTAATTATAAAAATGTATAAAATGTGCAACTGTCTATCACTGCTCTTTAAATTAACTTAAGAGAATCGGTCTAATAAAATTTTATTATAACGAGTTATGACACATAACATTTCTATATAATGTAATATTTTATACCAGTGTACAAAGATAGAGTAGTACCTAAGAGTTCTAACAGACAAATAGCAAGTTGCGAACGGCAGAGGCTACTTCAGCCGTCGACAAGTGGCAACGCTTGCAGTTTTGTGTTGACGGCAAACTACAAGCGTTTGACGTTTGACTGCATCCGTTTTTGCCTGTCGACGTATTAACTGCTGCCGCCGACGTGCCGCCGTCGATAGATGGCGACGGGCCGTCGCCGACGGCTGAAGTAGCCTGTGTCGTTCGCAACTTGCCGTTTGTGAACCTGTGGTTAGAACGCTAAATTAAAATTTAATTTTATTTCGTATAATTTAATTTTAAACTGAGATAATTGCTTTGGAACATGTTATTTTGCACTCTTTGATAAATTTCCCTTTTCTGGGAATCTTTTAGGAAATTTAAACGTTCTACGAATTAATCTCATGTTGTATAATAAAGTTATATTTGGTCCCCAGTTACCTTTACATACTTTAAACATTTTAAATTGTACCTACATCCCGTTACCACCGTCGGCCGTTGTCGACAATGTTAAGTCTTCCTAATAGGTTTATACTGATGGAAGATATTCGTAGAGTTTTTGAAGTGAAACTTCTCTAAGCGCGTTGAGAGTTAAATTTCAAGGTAGCGTCATGGCAATACCGTCACGTCATACAGTAAGGCGACTTTGGTACCTTTGAATCTTGCCAAAGAAGTTTCACTTTTGACACGTGTGCTCGGCACACACATTTGTTGTCATTTATGTTACGTCCATCGATCACCTTCGATCATTTTTTGGCAATTACTCATGGGCGCCGCGTGAGGTCTGATGTGCATACAACACCACATAATATGTAAGGATATTAGTGATCACCTTTGACGCGGCCCTGGCGCTTACCCGATATTCTGAATACCAATTGTTTTAAATGTGCGAAACACTCACACTCAATTTAATTCGCACTGCAGTGTGCGTGATTTTATATTATTGGTTACTTTGGTCAGTCGTAGTATAGGTAAATTAAACTTTTTGCTACAATAATTTAAATTATGGAAGAAATTTTTTTATGAACACGATAGAGTGTGACTTGTGAGTGTGAAGTGTATGTTTGTAGAAAGGCATCTGTAACAGACGGATAGAAAAGACCTAACGAAAAAAATTCAACGTTATAATATATGGTCCGCTCCGGCTTCACCCGTGGTACATATTTCGCAATAAAAGGTAGCCTATGTCCTTTCTCGGGTATCAAAATATCTCCATACCAAATTTCATGCAAATTGGTTCAGTAGTTTAGGCGTGATTGAGTAACAGACAGACAGACAGAGTTACTTTCGCATTTATAATATTATTATGGATTATACAGCTTTTAGGGTCAAAATATTTTAGGAGTGTATTGTGTGATCCGGTTAAAGGTGTTAACATAATATTATATTTATGCCGTTATGCGACTTGGTTTATGGATATAAAGTTGTCTAGGTCAGTTTCGATTTTGCTCCCACGTGTAATCAAGCCTATATTTAAATAATGTTTTGAATAATTAACAGTATGGAAAATAGATTTGCATTGTGAATAGTAGCATATTTTGAAACCTTACTTTTATTGCAACATTCCAGACATTTGATTAGAAAACAATTCAATCGCGACCAATACTTATATATTATACTAGCTTTCCACCTGCAGCTTCGCCCGCGCAGTCAAAGAAAATTCCACGGGAACGGGAACTATGCGGTAGTTCCCGTTCCCGTGGAATTTTCGGAATAAAACCTATCCTATGTCCCGGGGTAAAAAGTAGCATATGTACTTTAAAAAATCTCTATACCAAATTTCGTGCAAATTGGTTCAGTAGTTAAGGCGTGATTGAGTAACAGACAGACAGACAGAGTTACTTTCGCATTTATAATATCAGTATGGAAATATCGAGGTATACCCTTGGGTATACCTAATATTAAAAGTAAACAAAACGGTTGAGATTGCATTTCTATATTTATCAATCAGCTGTAATCAAAATAATGTCATGGATTTTATTCATAGTCTAGTTCAAGTGCGCGATAATTTTTTTCTCGATTGAAATGTATAGAAACTAGTATAAATACCGAGGATGGCTTATCCTTATAAGTGAGAGGTCAACGTGTACACCTTCGATATTAATTAACCCATATTACGGAGCCTTGTGTCAATTTGTATGTTATTTGTCATCGAAAGAAGTTCCTTAAAATGTATCGGAAGTCCTTGGCGGGTTAAAAAACGTTATGGTAGCATGTATGTGATAGCGGAGAAAGTTCTGGATTCAATTAGACAGTTTAGTATATTTATTATTCAGTTAATATTAAATAGTTTTTAAAGGTATTACTCTTAAGTGTATAATATGTTTAATTTGAAGAAGGGTCGAAAAGACCGGGGTTTGGTATAAGCACATCAGCGCGTAGTACCTATCTTAAAAAGTATATCCATATTAAAACACATTAGCCATTGATGCATTAATATCAACCAATAAATTATTAATACCATTTCATAGTGGGTATTTATAATGTATTGGTAATAATGCAGTATGACCCAATTAAGATCCATGTGTTGCAGGGACGAGTAATATTTCATTATTCATACTAAAGCCGCTTAAACAGAGTGCGTAGGAACGCACACACACGCAACTCTGATCTATATGTAGGCAATAGGCATAAAAATGAATCGCTATTTTCATCGGTCACGATATCACTCGTGAACTGCGAGGCAGAATTTGATCATTCTAGGTATTTGTTATTTTAAGGAGAAGGATCGTATGAAATATGAAAAAGACTAAAAATATAAAAAATAAAACTTAAATACCTATATTTTAATTCCACGTGTCTCTATATATAAAAATGAATCCCTATTTCCCTTATTACTTACGGTATCACTTTTGAACTGCGAGACAGAATTCGATCATTGTATTCGTTATTTTCTGGAGAAGGATCTTATGAGATAGGCTAAAAATAAAAAAATAAAATTTACAGGTATTAAATTCCTCGTGTTTGATTTCGTAATTATGAAGACGAAAGTCAAGGGTCAGCTAATACTCTTGCTAGTCTTCTTCTTCTTAGGGCCGATTTTTCAATGCCCAGATAAACAGCTAGATAGACTTTATTCTTCAGTTAACAAAATATTCAATTTTTCAATAGACGAATAGGACTTATCTATCGAATAACTACGTTATTTGAGGAATAAATCTATTTGCCGCTCCAACGGCCAGATAGCGCGCTATTCGACTGTTAGGCGTTTGAGTTGACAACTGACGCGTCAAATTTGAGATATTTTCGTATGTCATAACATAGAGCGTAGAATTATTAACAATTAAACCTCTTTCTATATAATTATAATCAATTAAAATCATATTGAAATTGATGTTTTTGATAGTACTGATGACCATGCCATTGAAAATTTGCCGAACGCTGCCTTTAAGTATGTCGTTTCCATCGTAAAATATATAAATTGAAACACAAATTTAACCAAACTCTTTACTCGAATCAAAACAACAATCAACAATCATAGAAGACAAGTGCACTCCTGACGTGAGTCATAATGACGGTTGTTGACAAATTGCAAGATTTGACTCTATCCCGCTCTAACCTGACTAATTTAATATGTTTGTTTCGCCACTCCGAGAGCAGTGCTGCCAATATGGAAATATTTGGTCAGATAGTTATTCATCAAATAAATCACGATTGAAAAATAGGCGAGCCGTAATGAGTAAGATAAATAATTGAATAAATCTATTCGAGGGGTACTTATTAGACTGTTTATCTCGCGATTGAAAAATCGGCCCTTATATATAAAAATGAATCGCAAAATGTGTTGGTAAGCGCATAACTCGAGAACGGGTGAACCGATTTCGATAATTCTTTTTTTATTATATTCCTTGAAGTACGACGATGGTTTTTATGTAGAGAAAACGTAAATATGTACCACGGGCGAAGCCGGGGCGGACCGCTAGTATATTATGTAAATGCATATTATCTAAATACCAAACCCAATGTAAAGCTATTAGTCAATCAATAAAAGAGCAGTCTTCTCATTTCAACCAATAAGTTTCAATGAGGCGTCATTAATTATATCTATCTTTAGTTCGGGATGTAAATAAAAACATTATATTCGTAGGTATGCTTCAATTTTGTATGAGAAAATGTTTAGAAGAATGTTGGTACAACTTTTTGCTAATGATGATGAAAGTTTACTAAAAGTTTAGCACTAAATTGAAATAAGATTTGTTGTTTGGTAGTGTTCGTATACCATGAAAAATTACTTTTTAACTATACAAGGAAAATGTTGCTTTTTTATGCTTTATTTTAAAGAATTGAAAAATGTCATCATAAGGCCGTATTCCAACTATCGACTTCACTTTCATACTGGAATTTCTTCTAACTCAACTCAATTTTTTTTTAATATAGAAAAGGTGTATTTTATATATAAAGGTATTATTTTTACAGAACTTTCACTATCCTTCTTTAATAAATATGTACATTGTACAGTTTTGTCATTTTGATAAAGACTTAAATAAATATTGACGTACATAATATAACGACAATCGTCGTGTCAACTAATTTTCTATCCTCCGTTTTTTATACCGCGGATTACCTATAATTTGCTTTAGTTTCGATTCCTAGAAGATATCTTAAATGTTTATCTTTGGCTTAGAGAGTTTGACGTTACATTGATATATAGGAATTGACTTCAAAACGTAATTAGAATTTTCGGAAATGGAGATTTAAAACAAATATTTTAATTTTTAAATCTAATTCTTAGTGATCACTTAAATCATTCTTAAACGTTACTCAGTTTTAAGATGTTGATATGGTGACAACACCATTATTTGAATATACGCTCATACAGCAGAACTATTTTTAAACACTTAATTATCTGCTTACGTTTTTATTGAGCCATAGTCAATAGTCGATAATCATTAATCGTCTCAATTGCTAGTAAAAATATGCTTCATACGTGTAATATTTTAAGTGGTCAAAGAAATATCATATAGTCTATTTAAATAAATAATTGTGAAACATTTGTATTCGCGTACTATATTATGTAAATTCGCTAAATATTCTATTGTCATGGTAAAATTATCGCAGTTATATATTATACTTAAGATGTAATTAGTAGTTCTAATTATTCTTTAGAAAAATCATCTGTAGGCTTAATAGAAAAGTGTCAAGTACTGAAGCATATTTACATAATAATGATATTATCTTTTGTCGTGACTTATGTTTACCATATCTTCTGTAAGGCCACTGAGTTGGCGAATTTAAGGCCGCGTACACACAACGGCATTGCAGCGATTAATATTCTAATATCTTATTAAAAAAAAAAGTTAATGAAGGAAGGATAGAGTGTATTTTCGGGAAACTAACAGACATACCAGGAAACTTATTAAAAAGTTTGGATAAAACAGTACCTTTTATAATCCTTGATCAGTCAAGATCAGATCCAATCGAATAGCAGAATAAAAACGACCTAAAATATAAAACACCAGATGGATATTGCGATTAAGATTAATTTTATTGATTAGTGGATACCTCTATATTTGTTGTTATAATATTTGGATGACAAAAAATTTAAGACGAAGAAAAGAATGAAAGACGAGAAAGAGAAAGACGCGTAGAGAAGCGGTCATATTTTTTATAGTGCATTAATCGATAACGGCCTATTAGATCTAGATTAGCGGTTTAGATCGTCATTCTTTATTCGAACCGCTAGGGACTAGGTTCCCCGATAAGTACAATTTGGAGGTCTTCAAGAGGAGAGTGAACAGGTACATTCTAGCGAGGCGCGCTCCATCTTAGGCCACATTTCAGCTTACCACCAGGCGAGATTGTGGCCAACTGCTCCCCCTATTGTACAACAAAAAAAAAAATAAGATTAATATGTGATATCTATTACACTTTTCACTATTTCCAAAGAAAATGTTTCTAAAAAGCCACATAGTTTAACGATCTCGCTATTCTTTAAAAGCTAATCATAGTCGATAGTAAAAAGGTGCGACAATTATACGCAGATTTTCCTATTTCAATGAGACAACTTGAAATGTACTTATTATTGAGGCTTATGCGAGTTTACTACAGAAAATTTTTGTGAGCACGGTTGGTTCCTATTACAAGTAATTAGTTATCTTGTTGATAACAAATCAAAGAAAACTTTTAACTCAAAATATGCAACTTTAGTTTATTGTTATATAGGTATATTGTGGGTTAGAAAATATATCTAGATACTATTATTTGCGAGTTTTATATACTTATGTTTCATAAATACATATTGAACAGTTTTTTATTTATTTATTAAGCCCGAGTTTTAATTTATTCATTACTTACGCAGAAAATTATTTTTTATCGCTCCAGTTTTCTCGCTTCACGTTTCCGGGATATGCGGACTTTCTACCTACTTTATATTCGTTTTATTCTGTTGAATAAAGCAGACTGAAAATCAGCGCTGTTCGGGTGTTAGCCCACAGCATGGCTGAGTCTGTTCCGATTGCCTAATATGTGTTTACTTTTTAAGTTAAGATAGTCTTAGTTTTTGTGGGCAATAAAGCTTTTTTTCTTTCTTTCTTTCTTTTATAGTTTTAATAGGGAATGCAAAAGCATAATAAGATGTTTATATTAACGAGGGATTATGATTGAGTGAACTATATTCAGGCGAAGACATTCCAAGGACAAAAAGATGATTTGGTTATTAATCTTAACTTTTGTTCCTAATTATTCTCCTAACATTATTTCGTTTAGGTAGAATTTGCATAGAATTTTCATGCCTCTTTATGAATGGCAATCAAGTTTAACTTAATATATTTAAATAGCAAACAGACTTGTCGACAATGTAGTTTTATCTTATGGTCTTTATCTTGACGAAAGTGTGATTAAAATAAATATTATACAGTGCGCACACAGCGCAAACATTTTTAATACGATATTTGACCAGACGATCTTAAGTACATATTGGACCATATAAATTGGTTTTGAATTTTTATTTTTTATGCTTTTCTGACTGTTACAATCCATAATACGGATGGGTTATATTCTATTTAAAGGGTCTTTGAAAGGTTCCGCACCTAATCTATACTAATATTATAAAGCGGAAGAGTTTGTTTGTTTGTTCGTTTGAACGCGCTAATCTCAAGAACTAAATATACTATACTGGTACGATTTGAAAAATTCTTTCGGTGTTGGATAGCCCATTTATCGAGGAAGGCTATAGGCTATAATATCATCACGCTAAGACCAACAGAAGCGGAGCCACGCGGGTGAATCCGCGGAGCGCAGCTAGTTAATTTATAAAGCTTAGACCTTAAGGTATTTCAAATTCAAATTAAATTAAAAAGAAATGTGGTAGGTATTGTGATATTTGTTATTGATTAATATCTAGATACATTCTACAAAGACACGAGTTCTTTAATAGTCTTAATAATAGTAACTGCATGTTATAAATTACCTATAATACTAACAATGGAAACCGCGCAAAATATTTTAAACTAGGTTTCCGTCCACGGCTTCGCCCGCGCAGTAGGTAAAAGAAAAACCCGCATAGTTCCCGTTCCCGTGGGATTTCCGGGATTATATCATTTTCCCGGGATAAAAAGTAGCCTATGTCCTTTCTCGGGTATCAAAATATCTTCATACCAAATTTCATGAAAATTGGTTCAGTAGTTTAGGCGTGATTGAGTAACAGACAGACAGACAGTTACTTTCGCATTTATAATATTAGTATGGATTTTACATTCAATTTAAACATATCCGTTACTCCTTATCAGTTCCATTTCCAAAAACATTTATTGATTAATTAGAAAATACAATCTTTTTGTATTTATTACTAGCGGTCCGCCCCGGCTTCGCCCGTGGTACATGTTTACGTTTTCTCTACATAAGAACCATCCTCGTACTTCAAGGAATATAATAAAAAAAGAATTATCGAAATCGGTTCAGCCGTTCTCGAGTTATGCGCTTACCAACACATTTTGCGATTCATTTTTATATATATTTGTAATTTAAAACACTCACTTTAATTTTGCAAAAAGAAAATCTTTAGGCATAGTATATTATTTTTAAGTTATATTAAAAACTAGCGGTCAGCCCCGGCTTCGCCCGTGGTACATGTTTACGTTTACTCTACATAAAAACCATCCTCGTACTTCAAGGAATATAATAAAAAAAGAATTATCGAAATCGGCTCAGCCGTTCTCGAGTTATGCGCTTACCAACACATTTTGCGATTCATTTTTATATATAAGATTTCATCAATGTATAGACTGGGGTAGAAGCCTTTAAAAATAATGAAAAGATAAAAAAAATCGCAGTCGGATGAAACCCATTAGAAAAGGAGGGGAATATGATAAAAATGTAAGGAAAAATAAATTACGGTCAATCTCAGTTCGGGAAGCGGGAGGGGGGAGCTTTTAAGAGAAAAAAATGGTTTCTCTCGATTTCCGACAAAACTACAAGTCCTATAGAAAAAAGTTCAATGGCAAAGTTGTAGGTAATAAAAAGATCTACAACTTTTGTATTCACACTTTTTTCACATAACCTCAAAATTTAGGTGAAAAATTCAAAAAACCAAGTTTTTGGTCTTTTATTTTTATCTGCTTCAAAATTTATTTTTTTTCTACGAAATTTGGTGGAAACTTACTTTATTATGTCCCAAATACACTGTAATTTATTTGATTGAAAATATTTATTTTTTCGCCTTATTTTGAATTAATACCAAAAAAACAACCTAATTTTCAATCGAAAAGTCACCCGTCAAAATATCAGCTTTTTTCAAAAACTTGGGGTGCCTTTTATTCATTGAAATCTCTACTTTCATATGGTGTAAAAAAAATAAACACCGCCATAGTAAATGTTCTCAGGAAATGCATACAAACAGTGTGATAATGAGCTTTTACTAAATCAGGCACACTTCTTGAACTCTATATCTACTCTTGTATCGGCTTTTCGGTAATATTTCAAAAGAAAAATAATTATCTGTTCTAAGTTTAATATTTTACAGCATATTCAAAAGCAAAATGATGTCGATATAAACATTTCAGGTAGTTCGAGAAGTGTGCCTGATTTAGTAAAAGCTAATTTTCACACTGTTTGTATGCATTTCCTGAGAACATTTACTATGGCGGTGTTTATTTTTTTTACACCATATGAAAGTAGAAATTTCAATGAATAAAAGGCACCCCAAGTTTTTGAAAAAAGCTGATATTTTGACGGGTGACTTTTCGATTGAAAATTAGGTTGTTTTTTTGGTATTAATTCAAAATAAGGCGAAAAAATAAATATTTTCAATCAAATAAATTACAGTGTATTTGGGACATAATAAAGTAAGTTTCCACCAAATTTCGTAGAAAAAAAATAAATTTTGAAGCAGATAAAAATAAAAGACCAAAAACTTGGTTTTTTGAATTTTTCACCTAAATTTTGAGGTTATGTGAAAAAAGTGTGAATACAAAAGTTGTAGATCTTTTTATTACCTACAACTTTGCCATTGAACTTTTTTCTAAGTATAGGACTTGTAGTTTTGTCGGAAATCGAGAGAAACCATTTTTTTCTCTTAAAAGCTCCCCCCTCCCGCTTCCCGAACTCGGATTGACCGTAATTTATTTTTCCTTACATTTTTATCATATTCCCTTCCTTTTCTAATGGGTTTCATCCGACTGCGATTTTTTTTTGTTTCAAAAATTATCTTCTCTAGTCTATGTAGTATATAGTCTGTATATAACAGTATATTGTATTTTATGTTTCCATTGTAATAGAGGAAAATTTATCGCCTTTTAACGTCTCATAAAAATCAATACAAATCATAACTAACCGTACTGAATATCAGCAAATTATTTATATTCATTACAATTAATTTTTATTCAAAAGAGTAAATATTAAAAAGAACTATAAATTATTTTGCTATGAAAATCTGGTGTGGTGGCTACAAAGTTATTGTCATAAAAAAATTAATCAGATACTAATTATGTTGTATTAAATTAGCTACTATTAATGTATTCTGTGCTTGTACTAAACGTTTCTTTCTAATAAAATTTAAGAAGGTTTAAGAATATACCTACATGAATTTACATGACAGACAATTGCTTATAACAAGAATTTTTTCTACCAATATCAACAGCCCACTTAACATATACTACGTAAAAAAATTCCTTTGGCCTTTTTCACAGCCCCTCGGAATTTTTCTATGCTAAATCCCTTATCACTTGAAGGTAAAATAAAACATACAATAATAAAGCAATAAAATGTTCTGCGAAGTTTGGAGTTTGAGAGGGTTTAGTCAGCGGTTAAACAAGTTTAGTGATGAGTAACGGCTAACGAACAAAAAAACATCCATGTCTTATGTAGTGTTTGTATAGATGACGGACTCTAGTTATTCTAAGTAATCCAGTGTTTTGATAGCATTTTATTATTTAGTTGTTCCCGTATGAGTAACTAGGTGTTACCTGCGACTTTGTGTGCAATAGTTTTTGACTAAATGTTTATATATAGAAATAACTCGCCTCATCATATTTCGCTTTATTTAAATCAGCGTTTGATGAATAGTTTGAATAAATATAGGTATATTTTTTGGAAAAAGGCAATTGATAAAAACACGTTTACCAAGTTTGATATTTTTGTCCTAAATAAGCATCTAAAACGTATGTTAATTTGATAAAATAATTATGCCATTGTCTGAAGATAGAAAAATTTAGGTAAAAAACCCCTTCAGATAGATGGTAATTGGTTAATCGTTTACGAAAAAAACTACCAAACTACGAATAAAAATAAGTATTAAATAATCCGCCGTCCTCTTACCGTTAACTAATATAGATTAGTGGATAGGTATGTAAAAATAAACAACATTCGAGGACGTTGACACAGTACGGACAAACAAGAATTTCGCTAAAAATACGAAATAGAAAATGAAGATTTTGTGTAATTAATATATATACATATAATGTTTCGCAAATTACATCGCGCGTAAACTCATGGTAGCACGATTTGTGGCTATAAAATATTTATTATCGTTAAGTAAACGATTTACTTAAATATATTATATACGAATACTTACGAGGGATTTTGTTTTAGTTAGGTTTTTAAATTGTGTGTACCGTTATTTTATCCGACTACACTGGTAGAAGGGTTATGGTTTTCGAGTGTCTATTTGTTATAGGTTTGCATTTGGAAGCTTAGTATTAACTAAATGAAAAAAAATGCAAAAAAAAAAACAAAATGAACTAAAGATAAAAAATATTTCGTTTCAAAACTTCGAAAATTTCAAATTCGGTTAAATTTATTTAAATTGGAGAAAAAAAAAATCTTCCGCATTATCTGGCAACGCGTATCAAACACGGTGTTGTATTTTGGGATCCACTACAATGTTAATGAAACGTGACTTTTTTGTTCAAGGCTACTAAATGTTCAAAAGTAAAAATTTTAATACCGTGTAATCTTTTGGTATAATATAGGACTAGCTTCGCCCGCGGCTTTGTTCTTGTGGGAATCAATAAGATTACCTCGTGCAATTTACAACATTTTTTCATTTGACTGTCTTCCAAACTGTTTCGTGGAAGGACTTATATTACATACTAGCGGTCCGCCCCGGCTTCGCCCGTGGTACATATTTACGTTTTCTCTACATAAAAACCATCCTCGTACTTCAAGGAATATAATAAAAAAAGAATTATCGAAATCGGTTCAGCCGTTCTCGAGTTATGCGCTTACCAACACATTTTGCGATTCATTTTTATATATAAGATTATGTTAGAAAGACGATTGCTTTTCTCGATGAATGGGTTAGCGAGCACTTTTCTAACGAGTAATTTCAGAGTTTATTGAATCCAACCAAAATACTAACTACCAAATTATACCTACAGTCAAAATGTTACCGACAAAATAAATTAAATCAAATAAAAAAATATGAAAAAAGTGTCGCATCTTTATTAATTCTACATGCACATCTTTGTTGTCCAATTATAATTATTATATGTATGTATAAATTAAATCAAGTAAAGGGTTAACAAGGTTCCGAAAAAATGTCATATACGAAGATCAGTCCAAGGGAAACACGACATGGTCATATTTAGAGTAAAAATTAAATCAATATAAAAAAATACTCTTTTCTTTCATAATTATATCACCCTTATGTAATAGTTTACTACATACGTTGATATCTTTTCTTATATATAAAAATGAATCGCAAAATGTGTTGGTAAGCGCATAACTCGAGAACGGCTGAACTGATTTCGATAATTCTTTTTTTATTATATTCCTTGAAGTACGAGGATGGTTCTTATGTAGAGAAAACGTAAACATGTACCACGGGCGAAGCCGGGGCGGACCGCTAGTATATAATATATTAAATGCTATCTAGATGGAGGAAACCGAGATATCCTTGTAACAGAGTCCGTGTGTGAAAAGTTATAAATCCATACTAATAATATTATAAATGCGAAAGTAACTCTGTCTGTCTGTCTGTTACTCAATCACGCCTAAACTACTGAACCAATTTGCATAAAATTTGGTATAGAGATATTTTGATACCCGAGAAAGGAGATAGGCTACTTTTTACCCCGGGAAAAAGGATAGGTTTTATCCCGGAAATCCCACGGTAACGGGACCTATGCGGGTTTTTCTTTGACTGCGCGGGCGAAGCTGCGAGTGGAAAGCTAGTGAGAAATAAGTTTGATTTATTAATCATATTATGTCTCATTAAAATATTTGTATTAAATAAATACAAATTTCCACCGCATTCGGACATTCAATACAATAATAGCACTATATAGTGGCTACTAAATAAATAATAAATTATTTTACACAAGCTTCAAACATATTCTGCAAACATAAATTTACCACAGTGTATATAATGGATAACTAAAGCTTTTAAATTCATTGAATATAATAGGAAAATACTCTAGCAGGTGTTAATATAAGACGGAGACTCTAGTTTTGTTTTAACTAATGATTAAATTTAAATTGGGCGAAATCCAACGTTTATTTGTCGTGACTCGGTCGTTCACGTATATTTTGTGACGTCACATAATTTATAACTGAAACAATTGAAACTGAGATGTCAGGCGTGATATCCGTAATTTTCATATACCTACATAATTTGTGTTCAATGTCAATATTGAGTTTTTTGGTTATAATAAATTGTATGAATTAGGGACAGATCGATATGGACTAAATTAAGCCGGTACTTATTGTTAAACCTCAAAATAATAGTAATAACTGAAAATACGATAATTTAAATAAATGAAAAGCTCAGTATAGCTAACTTCATTAAAGTTACTTATAAGTTAAAACCATTCAAATTTGAAATGGAGTATTTTTTTAAACATATTCACGGTACTCAATTTAAAACTTTATAATACAACGTTTTAAAACATAGTATGTGACTGTGCTAGAAGTAGTAAGAAAGGTATACATGGTAAAGATCAAACCTGTAATAGCGATCGAACATACAGTTTAGTTTTCCACTTAAAAATTAAACTCATTAAAAGTTTCAGAAACTAAAGATTAAGAAATTACAAGTAAAAAGTTATTGATATTATAAGATTAGCACTATAATCTAACATATTATTATATACAGACACAGTCTAACTCCGTTAAGAGGGCGTATAAAGCCAGATAATTCTACGATTAAGCCCCGCACATTACGCGCCATGCCGCGCGCCCTCACAATACCCTCATACACCCGGCTCATCCAACGTACGTAAAGTTCATCGCACGCTAAATTATACACAATATTCTTCGCTCGTTCAACGCGTATTTTCGGTAGTTAGTAGGTATGTTGTCTAAAATAATTGTATAAAACAGTGAAGTTGAAATCATCACAAATTATGTAATATGTCTTTTTATTATTATTTGTTTATAATTATTAATGATAATCTATACATATTATAAAACAATAAAAAAAGTAAAAACTGTCTGTATGTAATATATAAAAAAAAAACAATATTAGGGAAACAGTATAGAGCACGAATCCGTAAAAAAAGTCTGTCGAAATAGCGAGTATAGATACTATTTTTAAATAAACATACGCAGTCGACGACACACATTCCTCCAGAACTTTATTTTGATTAATTTGGTTATAGTCCATTGAATGAGTCCCTCCAAGGGGGGTCTAGAGTGCGTGAGTTAGTAACGTAAGATGTTTCTTCGGAAACATGTCAAGAGTCCCTAGGTAATAAACATACTAAAACCCCGGGCCACTAGGAGGAGCCCCGGAGTGGGGGGAGGGGGGAAATGGGTCCATTTTTTTCATTTTTCGCTTAAATCTCAAAAACGGTACATGTTAGAGAAAAACTTTCAAGGAAAAATTGAAAGGCCATAAAATTATCTACAAGTTGTACCTGAATCATTTTTTCCTATATCCTACCGTTTCTGAGTTATACGCAGTAAAACATGATTTTGGCTCAAACAATTTCAACATCAATCGATCAAAAAATATTTCTTTCTTCCAAAAAACTCAAATGTGCAACTTGTGACCAGTACTGATAGATTGCTCTTAATTAGGTCTATAATTGGTAAAATAAACACATTCCTCCATGGAAGCCTTTAGGAGGAATCGATTGTCAAAATATTATATTAGGGCAGTTTGAGTTACTGAACTTGATCTTTTTATTTTTTTCTTCCAAAAAACTCAAAAGTGCAACTTGTGACCGGTACAGATAGATTGCTCATAATTAGGTCTATCATTGCTAAAAATACCAGATTCCACCACGGAGGCGTTTACGGGGAATTGAATTTTATCAGGGTAGTTACGATACATGAACTTCTCATGTTTTACTGCGTATAACTCAGAAACGGTAGGATATAGGAAAAAATGATTCAGGTACAACTTGTAGATAATTTTATGGCCTTTCAACTTTTCCTTAAAAGTTTTTCTCTAACATGTACCGTTTTTGAGATTTAAGCGAAAAATGAAAAAATGGACCCATTTTCCCCCTCCCCCCACTCCGGGGCTCCTCCTAGTGGCCCGGGGTTTTAGTATGTTTATTACCTAGGGACTCTTGACATGTTTCCGAAGAAACATCTTACGTTACTAACTCACGCACTCTAGAACTTTTTATTCAATGGACTATTAGATTGTACGACATTTTTCGACTCAGCAATTATTCTAAAAATAAAAATAAAAATTATCCTTTATAAAATATTACAAAGTTCTTCGAAATTTACGTATTATTTTATCGAGAGCTGGTAACTTTAGCAGGTACCTTTCTGGAGTATTTTTTTCTGCGTGGCAATAGTCAGTAGACACAGGTTGAGAGTGAGGGTCCACATTTTCCAAATTTAAAATTGTTCTGTGAAATTAGTAAATTACTTTCAAACAGGGTCAATTTGATTGATTGCATTTGCAAGGCGACCGTAGGAATTAGGTACCTACATAACTAAGTATAAAAAGTGTCTTTGTAAATTGTAGGTACCCACTATGAATGTAGGTTTCTATAAATATCGTCGCATGAATACTCAACTCGCGGAAACGAATTTACAGAATTTACACAAATAATAATATCCAAACTCGCCTGGATAAACTTTCTCAAATGAATCTATAGTTTAGGTGGTCTGTTGCGGTTCTGCATCAGGTGTTTCAGTTTTCAAAATAAATTATTATTTTATATTTCCCGGATAATATAATAGTACCTACACAACAAAATAACTTTCATTCAAATCCGTCCAGTAGTTCCGGAGATTAGCGTGTACAAACAAACAGACAAACACAGACAGTTTTTTTTATTTACGGGATAAAACTCATCCTATGACCTTTCTCAGGTCTCAAGCTATATCTGCACCAAAATTAGAGCCCAGACATACCTACATACAGACACACATACAAAAATTCTAAAAACTATATTTATGTATAGATATGTACTACATATTACTATGTAATACAGATTATGAATATATTATATATATACATATACATATCTATATTATAAAAAAATACCTATTCAATGTAAGTACAATTTTGACTTTCGTACGAATTTGTTATACCTATGTATAGATGTTATGTATGATTATCTAATACAGATTGTAAATATAATATATATGTACTATTCACAACCGGTTTACATATTATTGATATTATTATTTACTGGAGCGAACATAGGATCTGCCTATAGTAATAATAATAATATAAATCTTTCTTGACTTGATTGATTGCACCGCGACTGTAAGAATTAATTCAATTTGAATCTTCTTTAGTTCTCGTTTCTTAAGTCTTTTCATTTTGTTGTTTACCATTTTCAACAAATCAATATTCGGCGTAATTATAAAACACGGTGCAGCAATTTTAGCGTGGTCTACTCGTCTCAACGGAGCGATAGCGTCTGATGTATGAAATAGAATTATGTTTTTAGCTCCCGGAACGTGCGATGGAAGATGATTTCTTGCGTAATTAAAAATATAGTAAGCGCCAAAAGTGTTTTATCGTGATTAAACCAAAACTAAAAGTAATTACACAAAATGCTCTGACAAATATATTGCAAATGTTTTAATATAATTTTTTATGAAAAAAAAATCATAATAAGTATTACCATGTCCAGTAAAAAACGTAAAAGTGAGAAATTTAGAGGTAACTTCGTGAATTTTTTCTATCGAGTCAATTTCAATATTTTATGTTTTTGATCTGACAATATAATCGAAAATATCATCAAGTTTTACATATATTTTATTTTTTATATTTGGTCTTGAATATTACACGTATCAACTAAAAGTTGATTGGTGATTTGACTTTATACGCGCTCTTAAAATACCGTTTTTGATTACGATCGCATCTCACACAATGTCTAATAAAAGCACATTTGAGTTTATAGAGGCATACGATTAAAATTGACAGCATTTAAATTCTATTATATCCTACTTGTTCGTGCGCCAAGAAAACAAACATTATTGCCATTGGATAGATTAATTTGACCACACCAACCATCTGGCCTATTTAGAGAGTGGTATATTATTATGACCGCCTCCTTGGTACAGTGGTTAGCGCGTGCACGTAGAACCAAGGGAACCTGGGAACGAATCCCCGTGGGGACTGACTTAAAATGTCACGGTCTGGCAGGACACAGTGGCTGATCACTTTCTAGTCTCAAAATGGAATAGATAAGTGAAACAGATGTACAGGTAAATTAGCTTGGAGAAATTTTTGCGTTTGTAGTAGTGTATGGTCAGCAAATAAAATAAAACAACATTTTATTTTTAGTTTTTATTTTATACAGGGTTACTTGTAAAACACCAGCAACCTCGCAGGACAAGATAGCTAACATCATAAATAACAACATTTGTTCTACGACTTTTGGCATAACGCAATAAATTATTTTTAAATGATTTTTTAAACTTTTATTGTACTCTCCTTACATTTGTAAGTCTATGTTCTATTAATTATCGGATGGACGACGCGACGCCCCCTTCCCCCTCTCGTTCGCTTTTTGTTTACGTAATTTTTGGGAGGCGTAGAGTTTATAATATTCAGACGGAAAATTAAATGAATATTTATTTTTGTATGAAAATAAAATCTAACAAATTATCAAAAGTCGAAATGTTGTTACTTATGATGTTAGCTATCTTGTCCTGCGAGGTTGCCGGTGTTTTACAAGTAACCCTGTATATATAAGGGATTTTAAATTAAACTATATGTGTTTCTCCTCTGAAAAAGATGAGACTTTATTTTAATATTTGCACATTTAACATACATATAACTTTTACATTAACAATGTTACTAAAATGAAAAATTTACTAACCTGAAAAAGAAACGACATTTAAAGTTTAATTCTTTAGTTTGAGAAGTCAAAGGCTTGCCTCGACCATGTTTTAACACTGGAGCCATATTGAATTAACAATATAAAGTTACAACACTTACACACAAATTAAACACTAGTTATGGCCCTGCCTTCATACAAAACTGCTGAATACGCCGTTCGCACGGGAATAGAATGTGGATGCGACTTCCCTTATAGCATCCAAGCTTACGTCTTTATAATTATTAAACTGTATAAATTCATTCTTTAACTCCGGTCTGCATCGTGCAGACATGGGTGTAAAAGTCTCATTTTAGCTATTAAATGTAGTTTTTAAGTACATCTGAGTTTTCATTTGGGGCCTCCGGCTGCGGGACATGTAATTCACTTCAACAAATATTATAACAATAATAACAAATAATAACAACAATCAACAAATACAAAATTTATCAATTAAACTACGTACATAATAATTATAATTTTTGAATGAAATGTGCTTTATGTTCTAACGCTACCAAACGACTGCACGTGGCACCTGCGGACAGCGTAAACTGGTTTATTCTGGTTTTGTGCGTGTTTCCACTTTCCACTATCAAGTGACGATTTATTTATTTGTTTTGTTTCGTAATTATTATGGTCAAATATTAATTATGAAACAAATTATTATGGACACGATATTTTATTGTTTCACGGTAGTCGCCTTGTCGTTTGCTCAAGGACGTAAAATTGAATGATATATTTTTTTTTATAAAGTCAAAACCATTTTCTTTCAAATAAAAACTTGTTTTTATTGAAAACAAAAGTGTTGCTAGGAATAAGTATAAAGTTAAATAGTAATGTTAGGATATCGAAACATTTTTGTATAGGCCAGAACGATATAGTGGAAACGCGCTCTAAGATCTGAGTAATATACACACCACTACATATGCAAAAATTTCTCCAAGCTAATTTACCTGTAGGTATAATAAAATATGCCCCATATTAAAGGGGCATGGGACTTTACTCACACAAACGCATACACATACGATGTATAACGTAGGTATATCGTGATTAAATTAGCCGTAGGATTGAAAAAGATGAGCTAATATTGATTCTTCTGACCTGACCTGACCCGTAGTTTATTTTTCTTATTCTATAAAATGATAGTTTAATAACTTCCAATTAGACCCACTTGATGGTGTTTACTCGGAACATGTTAAGAGTATTACAATACTTAATATAGTATTTACAATACTTATTATAATACTTATTACAATAAGTATTGTAAATACTTATTACAATACCTTCAAATAAGTATTTACAATACTTATTTGTATAGGAAAAGCTTTTAAGAGGGGAAATAATTTTAAAATAATAATAATGTATTGATTGTATTGTCTTGTAATATTTAGAAAGATAAATTGAGAATGAAAGGAAAGTGATTTAATTTAACCCCATTTTGCGTTCTATATATCCAAACGAATAGAACGAATATATAAAAATGAATCGCAAAATGTATTGGTAAGCGCATAACTCGAGAACGGCTGAACCGATTTCGATAATTCTTTTTTTATTATATTCCTTGAAGTACGAGGATGGTTCTTATGTAGAGAAAGCATCATGTAAGCTTCGTGCAAAGGTCAGGCCATAGAGAAGAAGTAGGTACTGTTAGTAATTACCCTACTATTTTGCAATGTTAAGTTTTATTTTTGCAGTAGCCAAAATATTTTTTAGTTCAGAAGTTCGAATTTAAAATTAACCTATAAATACAAGGACAAAAAAGATCCGCCGAAGGCTCGAGAGCTGGTTCTTCCATGATTTATACTGAAAGATTTTTTATATAAGTGTTTCATAATATTGTATTCCGATTATTTATGGCCGATTTTTCAATCCGTGGTTAAAACTTATTCGCCCAATAAAGTATTACACGATAACATATTATGTCACCCGTAAACTGTCAAATACAGGAAAAGACTACACATACTACATTTTTGAAATGGTAGTTTAATAGTTAATACGTTATTCGACGAATAAGTATTAACCAAGGATTGAAAAATCAGCCTTTATTCGACTTGAAATGTTATTCCTAGCATCCGGATAGGTCTAGGCAGGCGGTTCATGGTTTATTATCTACATAAAATTGAATTAAAACAACTATTCAATTTGTTTAAACAAATTAGTTGATTACATTTTCATGTTCACCAAATTGTAACGGGAGTTACTGTTAATTACAGTTTTCGTCTATACAATTAAAGATTTATAACTAAATCAGGGTCCCACAAAACAACTTTCAATTTCATGCTTGTAATACACACAAGGTCTGTCTTGCTGTTTGTTTGTGATATTATTGTACTGTGGCACGTTTATTGTAAATTATATCACGTATTATGGAGTTTATTAAAATTGTATTGTTGATAATAATATGAGACTAGCTTTCCGCCCGCGGCTTCGCCCGCGTTTTCATAGAAAAACCCGCACAGTTCCCGTTATATTATGTGTGCTAAGTTTCATTGTAATCGGTTCTGTAGTATTTGCGTGAAAGAGTAACAAACACACACACATCCTCACAAACTTTTGCATTTATAATATTAGCAGGATATGCTTTGATCAAAATTTGATCGATGGAACATCGAAATTTCAAAGAAAATTATTATGGGATCTTGCTTTCAGCTTTTGAAGGTACATTGCATCATCCTTGGTGGCTAATTATAGTTTGCTTTTTGTTTCAGTAACGCTACAGATAGATAATTTTTAATAATTTGTCAAAAATTATGACCTTTAATATATCTGATTATAATAATCAGATAACAATTACTTAGTATCTATGGCTAATATATTCTTCGTTGTGCTTTTATTTTTATCGGCTTTATATTCATGGAAAATTTCCCGTTAAAAAAAATTAAACGTGATAATCCCTGAAACCAAACTTAGACAAACCAACTCAAAACAACCCTCAAACTTTTGTCCCTCAAAACAACGTAGAAGTTGCAATTAAAGCAATTAAAGCAATAAAACAACCGATGAACCGAATTAAACCACGATGAGTAGGGTCCAGGTAAATCGCTGCTGGCGTTTCCTGAAAAAAAAAACATCGTCGAAAGGGTGCTGCATCGAAAGTGTTCGTTGACGGTTAGCTGCATGAAAAATTGTTCACGGCAAGGCATAATAGTATTACTTACGACGGAAATTGAAATCTGCGCAGTCAGTAGACGAGTAGTTCTATGAGTCCTCTGCGGCAGCCCTACGAATGAAGAGCAAGTATAGCACGCCATCAACCTCTGTATACCTACTGCAGTAGTAATTAGCTTTCCGTCCGCGGTTTCACCCGCTTCTTCTAAAACCTAATAAATTATATTCTAAAACCTTCCTCGAGAATCAATCTATCAGTTTAAAAAATGCATCAAAACCCGTTGCGTAGTTTTAAAGATCCAAGCATACATACATGCCGACAGACGTGAAAAGCGACTTTATTTTAATACAATGTAGGTAGTGAAAATGCGTTCAGGATTCGTTCAGAGGTGACATTGTATCGTATACGTAAACTGCATTGATTATTTATTACAATTTTCCTACTTGCGGTTAACTCTATACTTAACTATAATTATTAATTGAAAGTTGCGTCCCGAACGAGCAAATAGCGATAAGTAAAATTGCTACATGGCCTATGTAATTTTAAAATGTCTGCCCAACACACATTGGTTAAATCGAGTCGGTGATGTGTGTCATCTATAAAAAGATCTGTTTCCCTTAAAAAGAACATTGAGTTTCAAGTTATTAAAGTCTAGTTTTTGATTAAAATATACTCGCTTTTTGATTAATCTCCACGTCCCCTGGGCAAAAGAGTTGATGTGTTTTGCGCTTTGCGTTCTTTTTTTAAGTCTATGTATTTAAAATACACATATTGCTTCAAGCTCTTGATTCCCAGTCAAACCAGTGAGACCGTATATTATGAAACTTTTTTTTTTCTTTTTTGCAACAGCAAATTCAATACAACATAATAAATAATACTTATTACAAAATGATTCGCATCTAATCGTTAGACTTAATGACGACGTTATAATTAGTTGGTGTGATGAATTGTCTCGCTGTAAAGGTAGCCGTGTGAAACAATGAGAACATTTATAATTGTATGCCCGTAGCGAATCTGTAGTTTATTGCAAACAGCGATATTGTATTGTTTATCTGCCTTCGAGTAACGTCACGATGTAACCGTGAAAATTGTTGAGACTGGCAACATTAAAAAAAAAGTTACACGCCGTCCGCGTGTAATTTTAAATATGGAATGTCTTTCAGCTAGAGAAAAAAGGCGCGTTGTTCGATTTGAATAATATTTGCTTCATGTGAAGATGGATGTTAAAGTATTTTTATAATAATAAATGTTGGATTAATAATAATTTTTAAATATTATAATAATTTTTAAATATTATATGTAATAATTTTTAAATATTATAATAATTTGAAAAACTATGTGAAGTGATCGTAGGTCAAATTGTAACTAAGATTTTTTTTACACTATAATAAAATAAGTTTCTAAGCAAGATATATATTTAATACAAAACTTTATAGGATTAACGAAACGTGAGGAAGCATAATATTGCAGTATTAGACGATGAACTTGATATTTTCCATTTCTCAAAGAATTCAGGAAACTGTGTAATACCGTCCGCGTCCCCGTGATTTGAGGTAAATTTTAACTATAAATAACTAAATTATATTTTAAAAGTAATTTACTTACTAGGATATGTAATGATAATGTAATGATAGGTTTGTATGTATGTACCTACATAATTGGAAAGTATTGAGATTGAGACTTAATTAACTTTATTTCTTACTAGCGGTCCGCCCCGGCTTCGCCCGTGGTACATATTTACGTTTTCTCTACATAAAAACCATCCTCGTACTTCAAGGAATATAATAAAAAAAGAATTATCGAAATCGGTTCAGCCGTTCTCGAGTTATGCGCTTACCAACACATTTTGCGATTCATTTTTATATATAAGAAGATAATTGAACAAATACTGCCTTGTTCATGACAAACTTTTGGCCGTGGTTGTCTAAATCTTTGTATTATATACTAGCGGTCCGCTCCGGTTACGCCCGTGGTACATGTTAATATTTCCTCTCTATAAGTACCATCCTCGTATTGCAAGAAATATTATAAAAAAAAGAATTAAGCCGTTCTCGAGATAGGCGCTTAGCAAGACATTTTGCGATTCATTTTTATATCATAGACTAGCGGTCCGCCCCGGCTTCACCCGTGGTACATATTTATGTTTTCTCTACATAAGAACCATCCTGCAGGTACTTCAAGGAATATAATAAAAAAAGAATTATCGAAATCGGTCCATCCGTTCTCGAGTTATGCGCTTACCAACACATTTTGCGATTCATTTTTATATTATAGATTAATTATTATTGACACTGACTACTATCAAGTTCTTGACTCCATGTACTAAATGTATGTATTTTGAGCTCTCAATGGAAGTTTACTGTCTTGATTTGTTGACATTTACAAATCCATTGTTCCTTTACAAGTCACAACCCATTCATTCATTACCAAGAATTTTGATGTACTTTTATTGCATTATTTATTAACGAAAGCAGTGCAATAACGAACGTGTGTACTAGTATTGGATCAAGTGTTTGTTTACTACACAATACATATTATAAACATTTAGGGCTGATTTTTCAATCCTTGGTTAAAACTTATTCGTCGAATAATGTACAAAACTACCATTTTAAAAACGTATTCTAATTGCCCGTATTTGACAGTTTACGTGACATTTTAATATTATCGTGTAATACTTTATTGGACGGATAAGTTTTATCCAAGCATTGAAAAATCGGCCCTTAATTATGTAAAAATAATACAACCATATAAAATTGCAATTTAATTATGTATTAATTTTAAGTAAGAATCTAATATTATAACGTATCTCTGAAGTAGTAAGATGTATCTATAAGCAATCTTTTTGTTACTACATAAGGTCTGAAGTACATTTGACCGACTCGTCTTTCACATTGTAGCCAAATAACATTGTTACCATAAAATATTATTATGTCCAATAATGGCTTTGTGCTTTTGTTAGTTTCGTCTGTGTTATTGTTCTCTTAGTTAAAATCTTTGCATATCAATGCATTTATCTTCCAAGCATGCACTATGTGTCCGAAATACAATGAATTTGCGCTAATTCGTCACGGACGAGTCACTACGCGATAGTTCCGCCTTTTAGCAAATCTACACCACATTGTAAATAACAAAAACCATGTGACGACTGCTAACATTCCAAGGGCGGATCCAGCTTTAGTGCCAGGGGGGGGTCACATAGACGTGGTCAATTTTCAAAAGCTATATTTTGATAATTTAATTGATACATAGATTTAAAAAAAAATGGTCAAGTGCGAGTCGGATTGGCGAACCAAGAGTTCCGTACAAACATTTTTATATATTTCAGTGGTTTCAATATTAAATTTATGCTTTTTGCGATTTTTCCTTTATCTGTGCTATAAGACGTAAGTTTCTATTAAATAAAGATTAAATATCAAGATTCTGTGTTCACGGGAAGTACCCTGTAGGTTTTGATTCCTGGCAACACTTGCGAATGTTGATAAGCATGAAATGTTAGTTTTAGCAATTTTTCCTCCATCTGTGCTGACATTGCTTTTAACCAAATTTCAGAACTCTGTGTTCACAGGTAGTTGTACAATACCTATAGATTTTGATTCCCTTGCGATAATGTCGAAATTAGCACGTTGAAGTGGCAATGAATGAGGCCGTTAGGGCAGAAAGGTTCTTGAATGGAGACCACGTACTGGACGACGGAGCGTGGGACGTCCACCCACAAGATGGACAGACGACCTGGTCCGAGTGACAGGGGGCTGCTGGATGCAGGCCGCCGGTGACCGGGCGTGGTGGAAAACCCTGAGGGAGGCCTTTGTCCAGCAGTGGACGTCCCACGGCTGACACGACGACGACGACGACGAATGTCGAAATTTGCGATAATTTACGGCATAAATGGCTGTATCTTTTGATTGCGTTGACTTATAAGTTTGATTTTTCACAGCTATAAGACCTCATTCGCACGAGAGTTAAAAAAGCGTTGCGTTAAAACCCGGCGTTGGCGCTTTTTAAACGTTCTCTCTGTGGTTGTTCATACTAACGCTTTAAAATCACTCATGTCTCGTCTCTGGCTTCAGTAAGACGTGGAAATGGTTTCTGCTAAAATAATTACGTAATGTCAGTTGCGTAATATCTTTATGATATTTATATTATTGTATTTGCTTAGAATTCTTCGGAAAGTTTGTTCTTAATAAACTACTTGTAGGTACCTACTTAGGTATTTGTTCAAACTCGTCATCGATAAACATGTTACTTAAAGGAATATGATAAAAAAACCTACTGTTTTAATTTTTATATGTTAGGTATATTTGAAAGAAAGAAAGATTGGCACTAGCGATTTGTGTTATTAAAAGACGAAAAAGAAAACAAAAGGCATTCTGGGTACATCCTCTGAATGAACAGAGATACTTAAAAGGGCAGTTTGTGACACTGTACGAAGAGTTAAGGCAATACCCCGGAATTTTTTTAATTATTTTCAAATGTCTATAACGATTTTGAATACAGGAACGGACGAGACTCCACATCTATAATTAATAGTTCTAGTCCAGGAGGAATCGGCGCATGAGTACCGAAAACTATTCCACCTCAATTTTTTTACGTGATCCTCTTCAAATTGCCCTACTGATGATATAAATGCATGTTGCCATGGGGCAACCCGGTGCCATATTGTTTAAACCGAAATTGTTTAAACAATTGCAAGGAATTGTTATTTTTCAACCGGACAAATTTTTTTTATATTTTTTATCGAAATACCAATAAAAAAGGTCCAATTACTTTTCACGATAAAGTTAATATTTTCAAAGATATGAATTTTTTAAGGTTTGAAAAATCTCAAATTTGGGTACTTTCGACCCATGAAAAATATATTTAAAAAAAAAATAATATATAAGTAATATTTTTTTTTCAATTCTCTATACAATAGTTAATAATATTGTTAATAGAGATTTAAGAAAATTTCATTGTTTATATCTGTTTTTTAATTGTTAACTTCGCGCGCTCACAAATAATATAAGTTGCATACTTCTATGTGGTTGTGATTCAGAAGACTGTAAGAATATAATATATAAAAATAATATTGATAATAAATAAATACTTATTTTTAAATCTTGTTTTATTATTTCATACTTCTCCATCTATAACTTTCGTTTGAAGAAGTTATTCAATGTAATTAATAAGGTAAAAGACCTAGTTATTGACACTTTAAATTTTATTTTAGTTAAAAAAAAAACAAATCAATTCTAATAAATTAATAAATATAATTTTTGAATTAAAAATTTTAAGATCTTTGGTTTTTTGAGAACATTTCATTCTTTTAATTAAAATCAAATTGCGAGTGTCAAACAACTAGGCCAGTGTCAATAACTGGGTCTTTTACCTTACTTGCTGTTTCAATAACAAAAAAGTAATATAAACTGACAAAAAAGTAATTTTAATTACATGTTTCAATTTATGCTTAAATAACTTTAAAAAAATTGATTTCAGAAAAAAATATATAAGAAACAAATTGTAGACAATTTAATTATTAATAAGATTGCTCTCTTTAGAAATCTTGATAAAGTTGATAGTTTTTAAGATAAATGATAAATAATGATTCAAGACACAGAGAGGCCGATGCAGCGCATGAGTAAGAGAGAGACGGCGATACTTAAAGGTAAGCGGCGCGTACTTGTGAGCGCGCGAAGTTAACAATTAAAAAACAGATATAAACAATGAAATTTTCTTAAATCTCTATTAACAATATTATTAACTATTGTATAGAGAATTGAAAAAAAAATATTACTTATATATTATTTTTTTTTTAAATATATTTTTCATGGGTCGAAAGTACCCAAATTTGAGATTTTTCAAACCTTAAAAAATTCATATCTTTGAAAATATTAACTTTATCGTGAAAAGTAATTGGACCTTTTTTATTGGTATTTCGATAAAAAATATAAAAAAAATTTGTCCGGTTGAAAAATAACAATTCCTTGCAATTGTTTAAACAATTTCGGTTTAAACAATATGGCACCGGGTTGCCCCATGGCAACATGCATTTATATCATCAGTAGGGCAATTTGAAGAGGATCACGTAAAAAAATTGAGGTGGAATAGTTTTCGGTACTCATGCGCCGATTCCTCCTGGACTATTCGGGATCAACAATCCACGACATCGTATCGATTTTCTGATGATTATAAGCACAACAAACACGTGCTACCGCTGAGCGAGCGTGCGGCATACTGAACGCAGCGCCGGCGCTTTTTTAGCGCTCGTCTGAATAAAGGCTTTGTCAGACAGGACGCGTACTTAGCGCGCGTCAGAGCGTTAAGTTGACGCCGCGATATGACGCTAAGATGTGTTCTACTACCATCGTAGAATACCGTCAAACAGAGCGCCGGCGCTAGCAGAACGCAACGCTCTGTCGCGGCGTTAGGACGCTTTAACGTCGGGTGTTGTATTTTTTTACAAATTTTATTTTAGCGTCGGAGTTAATAGGCGTAAAATAATAATAAAATACTGCATATTGACCGAAAATTTGATAGAATTGCTTAGAAAATATCCATGCTTATATAATACGAAGGATAGTTCATATAAACTATAAAGATATATCAATGAAGGCAAAATTGTGGGCACAAATCGGAGAAGAAATTAATGAAACTGGTAAGTAAAAAATTCTTCCGACTCAGGAGTTAATATCGCTGTACCTTGTTTTGTTCGTAAGTAATAATTATGTAAACAACATGCAGCTTTAATAATATCAATTGCTGTGTCCTAACGCGCGCTAAAGCGTTCTGTTTGACGAAGCCTCGCGCGACGTTAAAACAGGACGCTGCAGCGCTACTACGCAGCGCTAAAATACGCGTCCTATCTGACAAAGCCTTAATAGTAAGAAGTTTCCTATGGTCTATTTTATTTAACGCCCAACGCCGAGCGTTGAAAATAGAACACTGCGCGATAAAAAAGCGTCGCGCTTTAAAAGCGCTGACGTGTGAACATATACTTGGGAATGCATTTGTTCTATTTGGACGCTTTTTTAACGGACGTTAAAAAAGCTCTCGTGTGAATGAGGTCTAAGGAACCGTAGATTTGAGTATTCGGTATGAATTTCAGATTGATACCTCCACGCGTTCCTGAGAAAAAGGGTCTTCACAGGCAGACAAAATTGAAAAATATATATTTTTTGCAATTATTCCTGTATCTGTACTATAAGATGTTGCTTTGTACCGAATTTCAAGATTCTGAGTTTACGGAAAGTACCCTGTAGGTTTTGAGTTTTGATTCCCTGCAGGGCGCACCCTGTCCCGTAAACACAGTCTTGAAATTGAGTAAAAAGTATCGTGTGCACAGATGTAGTAATAACTGCGAAAACCCTAATTATTTAATTAAATTAAATAATAATATATTTTTAAATAATTTTAAACTTACAATCCCTTTACTCATGAACGTCTACATGTATTTAATTGATATTCACATCAGAACTCAGGTCTATAATAACTTAAATCTGTTATTTAATTCAAATTCTATGTCAACGCAATCTGAAGAAAAAGCAATTAGAGCCGCATATTCTGTAATTCGCAACTACTTGCAAGGGAATCATCAATCAAAACCTGAAAAAAGACCTTGTTCTTGAAATTTGGTTAAAAGCAACGACTTAAAAACTTACAAGCACAGATTAAGAAAAAAATCCTTTAAACAAAATTGTAAGATACAACATAATGAAAAAATATGTTTGTTTAATGAAAAATATGTTATGAGTCCTCGGTGCGCGAGTCCGACGCGCACTTGACCGATTTTTTGTTGTAATTTGAATGTATTTTATAGTGTTCATCTGAAAAAAAAATTTGCTATTTTATGTCTCCACTAACTGGGATATTTCGATATTTGAGGTTTTGTGTGAAAAGTGTAACAGCAAAAGAAATTAATTAATTATTTTGTAGAAAAAAAATTAATTACCTTACCATTACACTTTATTCCGCAGTTATAGTTTTTTTTTAAATCGAAATACCTGTTATTTGTCCTTAAATTACGACCACAGGTCGACCCTAATAAATTTTTTCTATAATTTTTGTTATATTCTCTTCCGTTACCGTTTGTAATTGATTTCATTGTTCTATATTATTACTTTTATGTCTCAAAATTCAATAAAAGCATCATATTGAACAGTATTAATTTGCTAATTTAAAAAAGTTAATATTAAATTAGTGGTCCACTTAGGTCGTGGACCTAGCCCAGGGGGGGGTCATGACCCCGTGACCCCCCCCCTGGATCCGCGCTTGTAACATTCAGATTTGATTCAGTCACACTTTGAAAAAGTTCTGGTGGGAATTAACAAATTACAAGCATTGTGCCGCAAACTGCAGTTCTGGCATGATTATGTTTGTTGATTTTGTAATTGGTTTTTAGACGAAAATTGTGGCGTTATTCTACCATCTATATTTAAGGGATTACTTACCATCTATATTTAAGAGATTACTTATAACAATAATTATGCAGTATGTACTTAAAAGTACCTCAATTACAATGTTTTGGAGGTAGAGAAGATTTACTCCAGATTAAGTTGAGTAGTTTAAACATGTTTGCTTTCTCAGGGGAGTTATTCGAGTCATAAGTTTTAGCATTCATGCAGCGATACATAACGCGCGTATTGCAGTGGTATGTAACAAGTAACAAATGAATTAGGTCAATCGGAAGCTACAAGCGGTCCGGCAGGTTTTTTACGCGCCGACTTTTGAGCCGAAGGAGAACGGCTACCGAAACTAAATGTATAGTTCATTGTACTTATAAAAATCCGGCGAATTCCATCGTCCGTTGATTAGACGCCAAATTGATCTCGCTAATGTATGTGAAATGTAAACGAGGTTGGTAATGTACGCGGTTCGGTTTTATAATAATGGCGAATCGGTATTCGGCGGAATAAAATGTTAAGCGATCGTGTCATTGATTAAAATAGTGTAACTGTTGAGTGCGCGTGATATTTAATTCACTCTCTGAATGCGTGTCTTGATTATTTTTAGGAGTTTTTTAATCCCTGCTAGATACTCTAATTCTTAATAATAATATACTACTTTATTACTACATACAAATAAAAAATCCTATTTTTCATGAATACAGAGCTTTTGTTACAACTTAGGTAATAAGTAGGTATTGTATGTGCAGACTTTGTTTTGAAATTATTATCTTACTCCAAATTTACGCAACTAGCGAAAAATTGAAATAGCCCCGGTAATCTATGTATTTTTCATCGATAATAAAATTTCCTATAAATTTTCCACAACAAACATGATTGTTCAATCTAATCTACTTATTTACACCAAATGCAATCTTGGAAGGCCGTTGTACAAAATATTATGTTCGCGATTTCCTACTTTTATGGAACGTAAATAAATAATTTAGTGAGTAATTCACAATGTTTTAATTTATCTAGTGAAAGATATGGTTTGGTATAATTCAATGATTTGGTTCTTCCTGATCGGTTCTGATAACTACTTGCGGTTTACGGATATTTGTCGATATCCATTACCGTATTGGCAATCCACGTATGATTTATAAATTCACACTGTATATTTATGTCTCGTGTCACAGTAATTTTACCCCATTTTTAATATAGCATGACCGAGTTAATGATTTTTTTTTGTTGGAATAGGTATAGCTAAGTAAACAAAAATCGGTAGGTCGTAGAATCGGTCGTAAGCTATCATTATGCTTCAAACTGATAAAGCAAAACATCGCTCGCCAGCTACACAATGAAACAATGAAACTAATATACAACAGAACCTACCTCAATATTATTCAAGTGTAGCAGGCTCGTATCGATTATACTCGTAATATTACTATTATATGTCGTAGGTTGTTTTAAAACTGTATCAGCAAATAAATCCAGTTTTTCCGAATACTAGCCCCATCTACCGGCTCCGCATGCGTTGACCTATTATCTATAAGTATCTCTATATCAAAATAAAAGATATCCTATGTCAGCCAGGAATAAAATATCTTTTTTAAATCGGTCCAGTATTTTCGGAGCATAGTCAATGCAAATAAACAACAAATATAATATTTAGATAGATATTATAAGAGACATTATTTTTATTTTTATGATGTGTATTGACTGCTTCCGCGGTAATGACAGTGATTAATAACTTAAGCATTGTAATAAAGGATTAAGAAATAATCTCTGATAACATGAATGTCGCAAGGAAAATGTATTACCAATTTTCCTTTCAACGCAAATAGGGTAACTGCACGGAAACATCAAAAAGACAAAAACAATCGAAGTTGATAAATTTTAAAAAGGATTTAAAATCCTGCTTTAATATATTTGCATTTTGTACTTATTGATCTTAACCATAAGAGCGAGCGCGCACGAGCAACTTTGTCTCCGCAACTATTTTGTCTCTCCCATCAATTTGTATGGGGAGTTGCGTCGCTACGTGCGCGCACTTTCATACTAGCCCATGGGTGGGAGAGACAAAATAGTTGCGGAGACAAAATAGTTGCGGAGACAAAGTTGCTCGTGCGCGCTCGCTCTTAATAATATATGTACATTGTACAGTCAGAAGCATAAATATATTACCATTTGCAGATTAGCAATAATATCTGTCATAAGAACGGGTTCAATAATATCTGTCTGCCCGTATACAGCAAAAATATCTGACATTAGTAGGCAGCATAATAAAGTGACATCAAAATTATGTGACGAAAATGTTACAGCAAATAATTGTGACAACCTCTCGAAGCATAAATATGTGACGTCACGTAGGAGGCAATAATATCTGACACAATTTTATATTTCCATATTGTAAAATATAATTGATTCCTCACAAAAAGCATAAATATGTGACACTAGCTTTCCGCCCGCGGCTTCGCCTGCGTTTTCACAGAAATACCGCATAGTTCCCGATCCCGTAGGAATTTTGGGATAAAACCTATCCTAAGTGTTAACCCAAGTTCCCCTTTATTTGTCTGCTAAATTTTATTGTAATCGGTTCAGTAGTATTTGCGTGAAAGAGTAACAAACACACACATACACATCCTCACAAACTTTCGCATTAATAATACTAGATTAGTAGGATAGGAAGTAGGATTATAGTAGGACTAGTAGGATAAGATAGGATAGGATTTTAAAAAGGCAAACCGTTATTTATTGAATTAGTGTTATGTATTTTGCTGGGGTAAGAATATGAACAAAAGACACATTATATTTTGTAAATATTTTTTTTTAATAAAATTACGATAATATGATAACTTGCCATAATTTTCGATATTCAATAAAATAATAGCAATATTATAGGCTAATTATAAGTAAATGAAAATGAATAACGGAGCAATCGTGTCAAACGCCGCTAACGTCAAATATAACAAAACATGTGACAAAACAATTTCTAAATAATACATGAAGGTTACACTGAACCTTCAAATAAAATAGATCTACCCAAGTGGGCATTCATATAAGTATATGAATACTTTAATTTTGTCATGATATGATATCCTTCTAATATTAATTATAAATGCGAAAGTTCGTGAGTATCATGTAAGGATGTTTGTTACTCTTTCACATAAAAAAGAGAAAATGGAATTTAGCACACACATAGAAGGTAACTTGGATTAACGCTTATGAGAGCTTTTATCCTGGAAATCCCACAGGAACGGAAACTATGAGGGTTTTTCTTTGAAAACGCGGGCGAAGCCGCGGGTGTTAAGCTAGTAGTATATAATATCTAGACATACAATATGTAGTATACAACGACGGCACATATTAATTAATATGGTAATAATGTTTTAAAACAACGTAGTTAAAATAAAATTTATTTATTTTGTAGATATTAATTCAATATTAAATTGAAAATAAAATTGTGTCAGATATTATTGCTTCCTAGTTGATGTCACATATTTATGCTTTTAGTGTGCAATCAACGCAAAATACAGAAATATAAAATTGTGTCAGATATTATTGCCACCTAGTCGCTGTCACATAATTATGCTTTGTGTGAGGAATCGATGCAAAATATAGAAATATGAAATTGTGTCAGATATTATTGCCACCTAGTTGATGTCACATATTTATGACTAGCGGTCCGCCCCGGCTTCGCCCGTGGTACATATTTCGAAATAAAAGGTAGCCTATGTTCTTTCTCAGGGTCTAAAGATTATCTGTGCCAAATTTCATCAAAATCGGTCCAGTAGTTTATGCGTGAAAACCATACATACATACATACATACAAACCTTTCCTCTTTATAATATTATTAGTATAGATTAGTATAGATTTGTATGAGGAATCGATGCAAAATACAGAAATATGAAATTGTGTCAGATATTATTGCTTCCTAGTTGATGTCACATATTTATGCCGTGAGAGGTTGTCACAATTATTTGCTGTAACATTTTCGTCACATAATTTTGATGCCACTTTATTATGCTGCCTACTAATGTCAGATATTTTTGCTGTATACGGGCAGACAGATATTATTGAATTAGTTCTAGTGACAGATATTTTTGCACATCGCCCCCTAGGCATATATTATTGCTCGTGACTGTACACACATTTTCTTAAAATAACTTGTCAAGTCAAATGAGTTGGATCAATTCAAATACACTTTCTTAATCAAGTACCTACTTAATAATTTACTTACATGAAGTTATTATTATTGCAATCATACCGAGAATGTATTAACAGTTAAAATCAGTTTCGAGCGTCAAATTAATTATTATCGAAGTGCAAGGCGAATTTACTCAATCCTCCAAGATTATACCGATTGCCAATATAACCAACACCGTCCGTCTGTTTGATTGTTACGCTAAAGTGTATAAGCCGCTCTCCATAGAGCGAGCAGCCTCGCGAAGCAATTGCTGCGCGAAGCAGCTTGGTCATTAGGTGGATCTGCACAGAGCAAGCAGCCTCGCGAAGGAGCTCTGTCAATAAATGGGTATGCATAGAGCGATCAGCCTCACGAAGCAACTGGCTGCTCAAAGGATCTCGGTTATTTAGCGGGTCCCCATAGAGCGAGCAACCTCGCGCAGCATCTCGGTCATTAGGCGGGCCTGCACAGAGCGAGCAGCCTCGTGAATTAAATTATGCGCGAAGTATGTCGGTGAGTGTGTACGTGGCACGGCCGAGGTGGTGTGTGAAGTGTGAAGGCCCGTGTCCCCAAGTGGGGTAAGGGGCAGATGCATTATTTGGTACATCTGTTTCACTGATCGATTTTCTTTAGGGACAAGTAGATGATCAGCCTTCTGTGTCCTGCCAGACCGAGACTTTTTTTTTTCGTCGTCTCCACCGGGAATCGAACCCAGGACCCCTCGGTTCTTCGCTCACGCGTCAACCAATGTACCAAGGAGGCGGTCAAGGTGGCGAGGTGGAGTCATCCTCAAATTCAAATTCAAATTCGTTTATTCAATCAAACTTAACCTAACCTCACTGTAGTTGTCTGCGCGGCAGTTGAATCGCGAGGCTGCGCGCTCTGTGGTACCCCGCTTAATTGATCTTATTGGAATAGGAAACGGATATAGTTGAGAGGAGCACAGGTTTATTAATTAATCGTTTCAAAATCGAAATACAGTGATGGGAATGAATATTATTTATCGATAGATTGCGAACATTATTTAAGAGAACATAGTGATGTTCAAATTATGTATAATCGGCCGAAATAATATGTGTTTTTTTAATACATATCTATAATGTTAAATTCAAGTTAGAAAGCGATTTATTTCCCATAATATGTTTTCGATTGATGATAAGAAGAAATCAAATTTCGATTCAAAACACTAAACAAATTGATCTCAAAACAGCTATTATTAACGTTGATGTCGATAATTTGTATACGAATTCAGCTTTTATTGCACGCCTCATAAGCGAAGCGTTGAGGTGGGTACTACTGTCACTTCGCGCAAAACATCTGATTTTTCAAACTTAAAATGTCTTTATGTATCATACATTGCACTTGTAAGATAATACATACACACACATATTAAGAAAAAACCCTATTTTTAACGTTCATGATATTTTTGATGTCATTTTTGTTATTTAAACTAGTTAAAAAACAGTTTAAAAAAGTTCTGTCTTGGACGTCCGTGTGTCTGTATGTGCGGATCCTTTTTCTTGTTAACACGATAGCGACCGAAATACTTTACTAATCGAGTCTTTTTTTTTCTCTCACGCTTGAGTATGCTCAGGAATAGAACCCTTTCATTTTTCAGGGTCTGATTCGATGTGGTTTAATTGTTATTAAATAAACAAAAATAATAATTAATAAATATTTATTAAAAAAAAATTATGAGGCGTGCACTTTTGGATTTTCCAAATTATTTGAACTTTTTACGACTTTGCCCGCGCTTATTCTGATTAAAAACAAATATCCTAATACTTTATATAATATTCATGTTGCACTCGAACTTATGTATAAATTATAATATTATTAGGATTAGGAATAAAAGCTAACACCTCATTTAATAATTAGTAAATGTCTATGTAACGGATTTAATAGGTCTTTTTATAACACTACTAGATTTCCGCCATCGGCTTCGCCCGCGTTTGCAAAGGAAAACCCGCATAGTTCCCGTTCCCGTGGTATTTCCGGGATAAAAACTATCCTATGTGTTAATCCAAGTTACCCTCTATATGTGTGCTAAATTTCATTGTAATCGGTTCAGTAGTTTTTACGTGAAAGAGTAACAAACATCCATACATCCTTACAAACTTTCGCCTTTATAATATACATATAACACTATAACACTATATAACACTATAACACTATAACACTATATAACACTATAACACTATAACACTATAACACTATAACACTATATAACACTATAACACTATAACACTATAGTGACCGTGTTCAGGGAAAATTTTGATCTTGACGGCGCGGCGCGGTGGGACAAAATATATAGAAAACAAATTAAGTGAATGTAGAACACGTTTTAACTGGATATACATATTACCTTTAATTAATTCTAAATGTCGTCTTAATTTCTTAAATATCTCCGCGAAAAAGGAACACGTTAAAACATCACACAATATTTTTTTGTTACCTTACTAGTTAATAGAATCTTAAAAAAAAATTAAACCAAAAAAATAATACCCGGGCGAAGTAAAGCTGGGATAAGCTGCTAGTTGCACATAGATTACGCTGGAAAATGCGCTCACTTACACGGTTCATCGACCGCCAGACCGTGACCGTGAAACCTTCCGCCGACTTCTACCTAATTTAACCACCCCCGATTGCTTTTTGATTGCCATGCCATCGGTATTTTTCTGACAAATCGACTATGAAACATTTGTCATGTAGGAACAGTTTACTGTAGTTAACTCTTTCAAGGTTTACAATTGATCACTCTTTGACCTTATTGTTATATGTATATTATACACCTTTGTACACGCACATTACTTTATCAACACCGTGTGAAACTTATTAATATACATATGAAACAAAATCGGGTTAATTACACCATTTATAGCTTAAGATAGGTTGGACCGTATTTTATGTTCGCCGATATGTCTGCTTTTATAATAATTAAAACATTAAACACACAAAAAAAAGAAGAAAAAATATGTCATGCGGCCGAGTCACCTCGTTTGTGAATATATATGGAGCCTACTTTAAGTATGTAAACACTACTTGAATATGGTAATTTTTTAAAGAAATTGGCAGTACCCAAATATGAGCGTGAGCATAATTGAATAATATATTATACAAAAAGCTTTCTTAACACCCAATTTAATAGCTCCAATTACCAATTAGTGTAATATCTCGCAAGCAGTTTAATTGGTCGAATGTAATAATTGTCATTAAAGTTAATAAGGAAAATACAAAAAAAAAACTAGTGGTCGCGCGAAGGTACTTTGTACAGAGTAAATGTCAGTCAGAAAGTAGATTAAGGTGGTCCAGTGTGTATGTGTGTGTAGCATGTCACACCTTCAAATGTATGTAATAATATGAACTATACTTGTTCCACTTAAAGGTTGTTAAGTAAATTGTTATAGAATCGCACCTGCGTACCAAGGGTACATTTTCTTCGCTCGTGCGACGTGCATGTGCGCCTGAAGGCTCATTTCTAGGATTTATGTACGAGCTTTTTATGATGTAATGACGCTGAGCGTAGTAGGTATGATTATTTCAGTTGTATGTTTGGAAAAATAGTTGATTTAAATAATAAGTACTTAGTGTAAATTATTTTTCGCAAATATGTGTAAAATATAGTTTATATTAAATAATAATACTACTACAATCCAAATCCTGAATCCAAAAGATGATGGGGATTGTTATCATATACGTCTCTAAAGTTAAACACTTCATACTTCATACATTACTTGTACAAGTAGAATTTTGACAAAAAAAAACAAAATTTCATCTCGTAAAACATTGTAGAGGTAGAGTACTAGAAAACTAATAAAACTGTGGAAAACATGAAACAAACTTTCCCTTTATGAAAAGCAAAATACAATATGTTCATATTTGCGTTCTAGATCAAACGTGAATGTCTTTTTATATCTAACTTTTTATATGTCATAATAAAGCAAATTTAATTTTAGAAGTAGTTTAAACTTTAAACATAATGAAAAGGTTCAAGTTCACTCACAAAAGGGTCCTGGGAAACGAATCTATTTACACGCAAACACGTGGCAAAGGAAGCATTTCATTTGCATATCTTGTACAACCTATATTTCTGTGTAAATCCTTGCACGTGCCAGACTATATTTACGTTTTAAAGGTGATAAATACGGTATTATATTTCTAGTATAATAATAATGTATCCACCTTTTTATATAAGTATGTAATATATATCTGATGAGCTTGTTAGATTTTTTATCGTGTAATAAATAGGTCTATTCATATAACTTTGCAGAATAAACTAGTCGTTTTGAGGATTGTCAAATATCACAAGTTAATAAAATAATAGATATGTATAGTGTGCCCTACGCAACTGTAGGAAATGCTTTTAAAAGCTTGCGTTTTATTTCCTTCGATTAGTAACCTACCTGTGTTAAGAATTGAGTATTTGAATGAAAAATTTTTTTGTGATAAATGGAAAGATCATATATTAGTTTTATAACAAAACTGTTTTTATTTTTATTTTTTTTGCAATAATTCAAAAGTTATTTCAAAATAAAAATTAGTCTTTGAATCCAGTACCGAAGACACGCCGACAACTCCCGAAGCGTCACCCGAATGCGTGTGACGTCATAATGTTAGTTTTCACTCATTGCAGTTGATAGAAAAATAAATATGTATTGTAGTTTGAAAAACTAAACAGGATAATAAGATAAATTCATGAAATTATTGTATTGTTACCGGGTTTTTATAAGTATACAAAATTTAAATTAAATCCGTCGGTTTATAGTGGGTCTAAATCGAATCGAAAGGAGAATTGGTTACTTACAAACATATGTTTTAAGCTGATCCTGGCGATCCTTATCAGTATAAAAGGATAAATTTATGATATTATTGTATTGTCATCGGACCTTGATAGAACAAAACCCGTCGGTTTTAAGTGGGTCAAAATCGGGTCGAAACTTCGAAAGGAGTCGGTTACATACAAACATACAGATGAAGCTAATAAAAGCGTGTTAATAATAAATACAGGGTTTTGATCTATTTAATTTTGTTGTCATTATTAAATTACATATTAATTATATTAATTTTAATTATATTATTTAAATTTATATTAAAAATGGCGAACCTCAAAAGTTATCGTTTTGTACCATTATGTACGAATACTACAAAGGCAACTCCTGACAAAAATCGGTGATCATAAATATATCAACATCAAGAATATTATTTTCGTAACTAACTAACTAATTCGGAACCAACAAACAAATCCTATCTTAGCAATAAATCAATATTATTGTAATAGCCGTAAACGTTATAACATTATGACGTCACAACTATATGGTGACCAGTCATGGCGCGTTTGTAGTCACGTGATTCTAATTTAAATTTCATCAATTTTTAATTGCTTATAATTAACGGAAAAAAATGTTTTTGAAGTTATTTGTATTAAATATCAATATTATTAATAATAAAGTTTCAAAATACATAAAAAAAATCAATAATTTTTTTTTATTCAAATACTCAATTGATGCGCTTTTCAACGCACTGTTCCATCCTTAAAAATTCATACCTCGTTGTAACAAAATGCATGAGAGAAAATCTGTTTATCGCAGCATTCATTGTTTTCACAGCACTCTGTCGGCTGGACAAATTTAAACCGATCCGTCTGCTTCCATTTTATATCACGAACGTAAACACTATCGCAAAATATCCAAATCAAATTAAAGTATGGAGAAAATGCTATTATAAAAACCGTTTAAAACACGGCCTCGCTTCGTCAATTTTGCATTCGTGTGTGTGAACCCACACACGCGCACTTAAACGCATTAATGATTCACGTGACGCCACGCTGTCTGTCTTGAGTTCTCTATTAAATGATCTAATTATGTGTTTAACAGAGGAGCTATTTATATAAGTAAACAGGTTATATTTCAAACGAAACAATGGGTGAACGTGTGGTTGCATTTGTCGGTTGCATCTTTTATCAGCGAACTACGAAAGGACTAGGTATGGTAATTAGTTTGAGTCGTTAAATATGTATACATATATCTAATATGTACATATGCATTTTATACGGCAATAATAATTCCTTGCAAGTCGTTGTTTAATCCGTATTGTTCTAACTTCTTGTTTGAACTACTTTTAGAAATGCAGCTTAGTCGTAATGCATTTTCATCCTATAATTTTTCTCATTTGACAAATTTTCCTTAAACTGTATAAAACGTATTTAATATTATGAATTATTTAATTTATCTTATGTCTGTTTTAAAGTTGATAAAAACCGGCCAAGTGCGAGTCGGGCTCGCGCACAAAGGGTTCCGTAGCAGCAAATATAATAAATTACAGTTAAATCAACCTATCTCAAAAACTATAAGAGATACTTTGATCAAACCAAAAATCGTTGAAAGAGTTAATTAGCATGCATCACCTCTATTTTTTTTAGAATTTTATACCCCGTAGTTATAAAAATAGAGGGGGGGGGACATACTTTTTACGACTTTGAGAGCTGATATCTCAAAAACCGTTCACTTTAAGAAAAATGTTTTTTAGAAAACTTTATATCATTTTAAAAGACCTTTCCATTGATACCCCACACGGGTATGTACATCGAAAAAAAAAATTTCATCCCTCAGTTACATGTATGGGGGGCCCCACCCCCAATTCTTTTTTTTACTATTTAGTGTCATATTTTTGTAGCGGTTCATACAACACATATTCCCATCAAATTTCATCACTGTAGTACTTATAGTTTCCGAGTAAATCGGCTGTGACAGACGGACAGACGGACAGACGGACAGACGGACATGACGAAACTATAAGGGTTCCGTTTTTGCCATTTTGGCTACGGAACCCTAAAAATACAGTTCACGTAATCGGAAACGACTAGATGAGATGGACTCTACTATAATTTTCTTACTTGCTATTCGATTGAGAGACAGAATCTGTGCTATTTCACACATGTTTATGTTTATATTTTTAATGGTTACTGGATTAAAAGTGAAATATTTGTACGTGGACTTTTTTGCAATCAACACCTGGATAAATTTTGATATTAATAATATATATATATATTTAATAATAATATAATATAAGTTGTACCGAAATATATCAAAATAAACCATTATACAAAATAACCTTTTATTGAGTCTCGTTAATAAAAAGAGATATTTCGAATAAAAATCTTTCAACCTTTATACAGAATCATACCGGTAATAACGACAAAGCATATCTCAGCAACAAAAATTCTGTAAAATTTTTGGTCGAAAAAGTTTCGCATGAATTTTATTGCATATTGCGCGTACCTTGTTAAATTAGTAGAATACAGTCGCTTTTGCAGTCACAATCAATACATTTAATTACGTAGCATAATCTTCAAAGGGAAGGCTATTTAAGCGAAATGATTTAAACAGAATGCAATATGAAACATTGGGAGCATGAAATGCTTTTTGTGATGACACAATCGTATTCATAATAGGATTATGCGACCAGCGGATAGCGTAAGGTTTTTTGTTAAGCCGCCTTGTTGAATGTTCCTGGCATGGCTTTGAAAATACAATATAGGAAGGTATGGAAGAATTGCGAGTGCGATGCATGGATATTGGATTCTGTAAAGCAATAATTTTGCAGCGGTTTGAAGTTGAAACGTATAGTTTAGACGGACACTAGATGAGGTACAGGGTTAGTTGGTACTTTATGTAGAGTATTTTGTATAGGTTTATACATTTTGTGTAGGTATAAAAAAGATCATGATTAGATTAAGATTTGAAAATTATAAGATTTAGTGCAATTTTTCTATATAAATTGAAACATAACAAACTTCGTTCTATATACCGAGAGTGGTACATGGCTTAAATACATCGCAATTATGCTAGGCACCAAAGACGATTTAAGAGAGGAAGGGGACTCGAGAATTCATCACAGCCGCAGCCCCTCACAGAAGGTTCAGCCTAAAAAAGGTTTTAGGAAAATCCAAATCACAAAGGATTTGATCATAATTGCTGGTATGGATTATTAAGGTTTTACGAAAATAAAAAATAAGTCACAGCTAGATATGAGCAGGGTATGAAATGAGATTTTCTCAATTTAAAAACGTGAGTATTGAATATATCTTCATTTATATCCATCTCGTTTGATGTTGACAGAATATTCGCAACGACTTATTAGATCGTTGTAGGTAGCCTACATATGTTTGTGTAGAGGAAGCTGCATAACAAAATTAAGAGCCAGCTACAAGAGGAACTGTCGCTGACCTCCTCGATGTAGTTCACTAGTTCAATGGTCCGCAGGTTGGCTTGTTCACAAATCACATGTTATCGGAAAGTTTTGTACGGAATCAAAGTTTCCTCTCGGTTTATACAGTCCTTGTAGTACTCAAAATGAAACCTGACCATCTAGAGTATTATAAGTAAAATTAAATGAAAATAAACAAAGACACACATTGGCTTCAATAATTAGGTCAACAAGATTATAGATTCTTATTCTCATTAAAACATCCCGTTAACTCTAAGTTTTATTATTTTATAAGTAAGAAGTTGTAGCCCGTAGCAATCGCGTAATACGCATAAAAAGTAACCTATATTTCTTGATTCTCTTTTGAACTTAATATTTATGTAATACCTGAGCATAATAATACTCGTTGATCCGTAGCATCGTCAAGGTAGAGAAAACAAACAATGCAATAAAGAAATAACAAAGATATAATATAACTTTGTTTAAATTAATACTTTAATTAAACGAAACAATTGTAAAGCAACTATTAAATATTTCCATGTAGTTCATAATGAGATTGTTTTGTTGAGGCTTTTGGGTAAGAAAGTTAAATTCCTGCTGTCGAGGCGATGGGACTAAAGTGCATTCGTTGAACGTTGTGTCGACCGGAGCCGCCGGAGGAGCGGGGACTTGCAACGAACGCCGCGGGGTTTATTAATATCCCTCTTGAGATATGTTTCATACTACTGATTTTGTAACTATTTAATTTTGACTCGAAGTTTTCGGAGTTGGGTAAGAATTAATGCGCTCGTGCGTGCGTTTGATGGTAGATTTGGCGATAGATTGGACACATTGTTTAATTTTATCAAATTCGTTTTGGTGGTCATTTATAAAGTACCTATAATAAATCATAACACGCATAAAATCATATCAAGTAAATTAATGCAGAATGATAATAGATCACTACATAGTATAAAACAAAGTCGCTTTTCCTGTCCCTATGTCCCTATGTCCCTTTGTACGCTTAAATCTTTGAAACTACGCAACGGATTTTGATGCGGTTTTTTTTAATAGATAGAGTGATTCAAGAGGAAGGTTTATATGTATAATAACATCCATTAAATAGTGTAGAAGTACTGTTATTTTTGAGGTTTCTAATGTGATGTCGTAAAAAATTACATTTTTTTCGCTTACATTGCAAACGCAGGCTGAATCCTCCAAGTTTTATCAAAATAATGTACTAAGTATTATACACATTGAAAAGGTCTACAGAAAAGTCCGCGATGGTATATGTCTATCTCATAAGGATAACCCACAATAACTTTTTTTGTCATTTACTTTTTACGACAAATAATGGCTAATTTTTGAAACGATTTTAACCAATACATCATTAATCCTTAACCAATTAAATACCTTGAATACATTGTTCATTTAATATAGATCTATATGGCCCTTTACACCGTATGATTTAAGTGAATATTTTCGAAGATATTACAGATTTAAAAATTGCGGGACGTAGCGTTTGCGGCGGTACCGGCCGGCCGCCCCCGGCTATCTATTTTTTTTACACGCTTTTTATTAGCTTCACCTGTATGTTTGTATGTTTGTTTGTAACCGACTTCTTTGGGCGCGATTTTGACCCACTTTAAACGGCCAGATTTCGTTCAAACTTTGTAGATTTATTGAGGACCGATGACAATACTAATACTAATTTGATAAAGCGTGTTTTTTAGTTTTTTTTAACTATCATATTTTATTCTGTAGTGTAGTATCAGCATTGCACCCGTGCGAAGCCGGGGCGGGTCGCTAGTAATAGATAAAATAAGGTAAAGTACCTTTACATTACACTAGTAGATTCTAATCCAAGTTTAATATTTTCAGGAATAAATTTAATCGATAAACTTAAACAATTTAAATAAAAGAGCTACATCTTATAACAAATGCAAAACCAAACTTATTAAATACTAAAATAAACCGACACAATACAAACCATTAATACAAAAATTTCCACACATTTACGATGCCTACACCCTACATCCTACACCCTACATCCTACACCATGGTGCTCCGAGGTCACAAAATTGGTACACCGTAGTTAAAGTCCCCGCATGGGATAGCTCAGGGCAGCGATACGGCAGTGTGTCGGTGACAGCGCGGTGCGGTGCCTCGGGGACCACGATACAATACAACAGGTAGGCTCTCAAAACCTACACTTTCAATGTATATGCTCTAAGCGTGGAGTGTGAAGTGATGAGAGATTTATTTTAAAAAAAAAAGGATATGGTGAAATTTTGAATTTATTGATTATTTCTGCGAGGCAAAGCAAAGGATTAAAAAAATCGTAAGACATTATTTATTTTTATATAATATTTTTAAATAAATTTATATTTAATAAAATTTAATACCTACAAACTAAGCCTACAAATATTAATTTTAATATTTGACAAAAATATTTGGTGTTGAATATTAAAAAATTTGAATAGAGTTTAAGATAATATTATTAAATAGTATTTAAATTAATTGTTAAACTTTTTAACAATATTAATTTATTAACATCCGGAAATAATACACAAATATTCGAGGTATTTTATAAAAGAAAAAACTAAGAACACGAAGTCATTCTTTAAAAAAAATTGAAATTTATTTCTCATCTAATAACAGGTATTGCTTTGTTGTTTCCTATATTCAATGAGGCTATTTTCCATGTTTGAAAATATTCTTTCTTTGCCTTATATAGGTATCAATTTATGCTTTAAAATGTAACTTTATAAAATCCAAACAACACTATTAATATAGTTAGAGAAATTAATAAAAATTAATTGAATTATAGTCAAGAACAGTTTAAATATAATTACGAAGATACGGAACCGTCTTAGCAAACATCAGACTCACACTTGGCTGATTTTATGTGCTCAGTACAAAGTTGTTCGCACATACTCTGAAACAATAGAACTTCCATTTTATAAAGCTCGTAGTCTTTTTTTTTTTAACTTGATGCAGTTTGTGTATATTAATAGATTTCAAATGAATAACTATATCATATACCAGTTTTCAAATACAAGAATAATTCAAACGGTTTCAATATAAAAGAAATTTGGCCCTGACAATTTTTCAAAGTAATTATTAACAGTTAAAAATAGCAAAGTCAAAACTTATATGCTAAATTTAATCATCTTTTCATAATATAACATAATATAACGTTTATTATTAATTAAATGTTACACGACACGACACGACACGACACTCTACGATAGGACACGACACGACAAACAATAGAACATGTTGCGCGCAACAAGTCGTACCGTACTATTTATACTTATATACCTGAGACTATAAAAATGACTATAATAATAGCGCTAGAACATCGTATAATACCAATAATTTGGAAAATCCAAAAGTGCACGCCTCATAATTTTTTTTTAATAAATATTTATTAATTATTATTTTTGTTTATTTAATAACAATTAAACCACATCGAATCAGACCCTGAAAAATGAAAGGGTTCTATTCCTGAGCATACTCAAGCGTAAGAGAAAAAAAAAGACTCGATTAGTAAAGTATTTCGGTCGCTATCGTGTTAACAAGAAAAAGGATCCGCACATACAGACACACGGACGTCCAAGACAGAACTTTTTTAAACTGTTTTTTAACTAGTTTAAATAACAATAAAACCGGCCAAGTGCGAGTCGGGCTCGCGCACAAAGGGTTCCGTAGCAGCAAATATAATAAATTACAGTTAAATCAACCTATCTCAAAAACTATAAGAGATACTTTGATCAAACCAAAAATCGTTGAAAGAGTTAATTAGCATGCATCACCTCTATTTTTTTTAGAATTTTATACCCCGTAGTTATAAAAATAGAGGGGGGGGGGACATACTTTTTACGACTTTGAGAGCTGATATCTCAAAAACCGTTCACTTTAAGAAAAATGTTTTTTAGAAAACTTTATATCATTTTAAAAGACCTTTCCATTGATACCCCACACGGGTATGTACATCGAAAAAAAAAATTTCATCCCTCAGTTACATGTATGGGGGGCCCCACCCCCAATTCTTTTTTTTACTATTTAGTGTCATATTTTTGTAGCGGTTCATACAACACATATTCCCATCAAATTTCATCACTGTAGTACTTATAGTTTCCGAGTAAATCGGCTGTGACAGACGGACAGACGGACAGACGGACAGACGGACATGACGAAACTATAAGGGTTCCGTTTTTGCCATTTTGGCTACGGAACCCTAAAAATGACATCAAAAATATCATGAACGTTAAAAATAGTGTTTTTTCTTAATATGTGTGTGTATGTATTATCTTACAAGTGCAATGTATGATACATAAAGACATTTTAAGTTTGAAAAATCAGATGTTTTGCGCGAAGTGACAGTAGTACCCACTTCAACGCTTCGCTTATGAGGCGTGCAATATAAATACACAAATATTCAAATTATTCTCGTATTATATCTACGATTAATAACAAATTAGATTAATTGATTTTCCAAGTGGAAACTACGATTTATTTGAGATATTAAAATAAATATCGCTCCAACATATCACACTATTATAAGTAAATTACTTAATCGCTGGATAATTAACTCTTAACTCTTGTGTTTCTATCATAAGTCAAATAACCTCAAAATTGATAAAATCTGATACTAACCACCAGTAATAGAATCTTTATAAAAATCAATATTAAAAAAATACTATAAAACATAGGTTAAAATAGAAACAAAATATCAAATCAAGCTCACTTATTATTAGACTATTTTTTAATTTAATCCAGTCTAAGCAATTAATTATAATTTAATATCTACCCACACGGCTTCCGTCTTAACGTATCAAAGAAATAAATGAAAAAATCTGAGTTCAATTGAATCGCGAAACCTCGGAATCGAAAATGTTACTGTTACACTCTTTTAAACTGTATTACTGTGACGGGGTGACAATATATGGAACAGTGTATAACGAGTAATTATTAAAATACATAAACCCCTTTCACGTGTAACCAACTTTCGAAATCGTGAAATTTCATTTTGATGGAATTTATAGTGAAAATATGTTATAACGCCAAAAAGCCTCTATTTAATTTTTAATATTCAATGTTCATAGCACCTTTGTTTGGTTTCTAAGTAATACTCGCATAAAGGCATTTCACGTTAAAATCCATCAATCCATTTACGTATGCAACAAGGCAATCCCAACAAATGTACGATATAGTTCACTCACGAAACAAAACACCTTCACACCCTACCACACAAACAAACATACATAACATGCCGAGTGCAGACGGGCTTATAATGGTTGGGCGAATTTCGACACCAGTCAATCGCAGATCTCAAATATAGTAGATGTAACGTAATCATAACATAACTGCGACTTACTCCATACATAGTATAAAGTCCATTAGGATGCTAGGTCCGATAGACGCTCTCAGATGCTGTTTTCTTATATAAAGTATATAGGTATATAGCATCTAATTTACCGTCTTATTTTGGGAATCTATCGGTTTAAAGCGGTGAAAAACGCAATAACGTTTTTCGTTGCTCGATACGTTTTTGTAAACATAAAAACAACATCTCCACGTAAACATGATTGCAATTTCAGGGAATACATATAAATTTTCACCGTTTACACGTATGGCATCACATTCAATTCATATTGCAATGCAATTCCGGAGTTAACTTCGTATCGGAGTGACTGCAGGGTAATGTGTAAAATTTAGTTACAACTCTCTGCAAACATCAATGCATATGCCCAGCTTAGCATATGCCATATGGATATAGTTGTGTATCGTTTAATATTTGCCTGCCTACTTTGTACAAATTGTGCGATTGATATACATATAATGACGTCACATATATGTACCTATGTACATTGGACGTATATTAAAGTGAACTGAACAGCATTTCGTGTCGAGCTCAATATTTGCTATTTTCCATAGATTGCAATTCCAAATACAGGGTTAGGTACTCTGAGTTGTTGGGCTATTTGGGTTACTGGGTTACTGCCGTTACTAGAGATTACAATTAAATTGATAAAAATAAAAACAAAGGACCTACCCTGGTTCGGTAGTTACCTTCTATGATTCGACTTGTTGCGTCAGGTCGAATCATAGAACCTTGACTAGGTTCAATCCCAAAAATTTTAAAAATATTGTAGAGGTTTTTTCAGCGACTGTTTCTTCAATATTCGATGTATATTGTATTGTATTAATGCATTTGCATAAGAAACATTTAATTGTTAGTTTTAAGCGTCTCTCACTATAAACCAAGATTTATTTAGTCCGTCGGCTTTGTGCAAATTTTCGAGGCTTTTCCGGGGTAAACAATTGAATCACAAAATTAGTTAATCGAAAAGGTTTAATTAAAAAAGAAGCCGTAATCGCGTTTGTTTTTCTTTCAAGGATAAAAATATTATATTTTTATATAAATGTGTAGAATAAACAAGAGCGTCCTAATGAATTGTTTGTAATTATTTCCGTTCAATCGTAGTAGTATTACACACGCCAATTAGCGACTATATGGATACAGGACCCCGGACCCGTACCGGTTTAACCTGCGTTTAATTGAAATACAATAGATTGTTTGTAGCAAATAATAAACCTTGTAAATATCGGAAAATGCAATCGCTGAAGAAAAAACAATTCACCAAAATATATCTAACAAAACTATCCAAACTAAAAATGTATGTTATTCTTTGATCTATTTCATTAAATTATTTTATGTAACAAATATTTTATAAACCAAAAATGTTACGTATAAAAACGGGCTGGAATTAAACTAGACACCTGTTGAAACCAGATTTAAACTCTACATCATAAAGGCGGACTATTTAAATATATTTTTAAATCTGCAATTTATTTTGCCACAATCGCGTTCAATCAATGATTATGATAATGGATGTTTACATATCATGTGGAAAGCCTCTGAACACAATATTTAATCAACACAAATTCCATTAATATTAATATTATTTTGTCCAATATTTTATACCTATAATTATAACTTTCTCAATACTTTGTGGTTTTATCGTGGTTCATTTGTAGGAGATTATCGTTGAATTGAAATGCGAATAAATTGACATTTATCTTGCATTGTAAAATAATTGTTCCGGGAAGATTTCATCATAATTTTATTTTACCTGCTTTAGTGCTTGCTGAATAAGCACCATTCTTGTTAAAGCAATAGAATATGACAGGATAGGTAATAAATTTTTAATTGATAGTAATTAATGTTACTTTTACACGTCCACTAGATTCGTTGTGAATCTGATATAGTTTACGTTGTAAAATGTACGTGACAAAAGCTAATTTTATTTAATAAAACTAAATACAATGCAATTAATGAAAATTAAACTTTACTATGTTATTTCTAGAGCTTTAACGATTCAAAAAATTATGTATCCAGATATTTTATGCATGGTAGGTACATAAAACATACATGAATGTAAAGTTTTTCTATTTTGGGGACTTTTCAAAGCTCATTAACTACTTAAAAGCAACTACAGACAGCTTTTATAGTAAAATCACTACATAGTATAAAACAAAGTCGCTTTCTCTGTCCCTGTATCCCTAATCTTCAAAACTACGGAACGGATTTTGATGCTATTTTAAAATAGATAGAGCAGTTCTCAAGGAAGGTTTTTAGATCAAGCTGGCGAAGCCGCGGGCGGAAAGCTAGTATACCTATATTATATTTAGATATATTATGTTTGAGTTGCCGCCCAGACATTCACCTTTAGACGTATATGAGTGATTTTCACCCATCCTACGGCACGTTCGGTTCTATTGTCCAGTATAGTTCAATATAATATGGTCCATTGAATGGACATAGCCCTGTGAAACTACGTGTTACATATGTGTATTGATGTGACGATGTCGGTGGAACGTCACGTTACCACCAATGTATGTACCGGTCAAATGTGGCTACTTGACCACATTTTTTTACTTTTTCTTAGCTAACTTATTTATGTTAAACTTTTATTAACATTTTATGATTTGTTCATGTCATGAATGATTTCATCATTCACTTTTACTAGGTATTTCTTTAAAATATATTGAATCTGACATTATTTACAAATAAACGTAATACAGGTCAAGTTGACACTGATGTGACCCTTTCGAGGGTAGGTGTCAAAATAAAAACACGTGTTTATAACAGCTCTATTTTAAAATTATTTATTTTATTTGCAAATTCATTCAATTTTGTATAGTAATGTTCTAAATTTCATACCTGGTGTCGCTAGCAGTATTTCCTTTTAAAATTATTCTACTTTTCAATATATTAAGGCACAAAACACAATGGACACAGTAAAACAGTCAATGGTCAACATGACAGTTGCTTTTAACACACGTTTGGAGGAATTTCAACAGCAACTTGATGGAATGAAATCACCTGCAACGGCATCTTCTAGCCCTTCAGCAAAACTTGCTGCAGAATTTGATGTTTTTCGCACTTTTGTAGTTACTTCCTTAAAATGTTTAACATTGCAAGTCGAAACTCTGTCAAATCTTTTTGAAAAACAAGAGATGCGTAGCCGGCGAAAGATGTTACTGTTGCATGGCATACCTGAACAAGCCAAGGAAGATCCAACATCCACAGCTGTTAAAGTTATTAGTGAAAACTTAGAGTTGCCAGAGATCAATTCCAACGCAGTATCACTTTGTCATAGACTTGGTTCAGTTAGAAAGGATAAACCCCGGCCTATATTAATAGAATTGCAGACTATACCTCTAAGAGACAAGATCTGGTATAGTAAAACCGCTTTCAAGGGCACCGACTACACCTTATCTGAATTTCTGACAAAAAGTAGACATTCTTTGTTTATGGCTGCTCGAAACAAGTTCGGTGTCTCAAAATGCTGGACGGTGAATGGGAACATCATGCTGGTGGCTCCTGATGGTTCGCGTCGTCGCCTGCAATCCCTGGCTGATCTAGATGAGTTGCCTGTAGTGGGTGGCTCAGCTGAAGTTCCTGCTGCCGTGACGGATCCGCAACGCCAGACGGAGTCAAAAAAGCCTCTTTCTGCTGCACAAAGAGCCCGAAGACCCAAAGCCAAGTAATTACACTGTCTCAATACTGAGTCCTCTCATATATATATAGTATTATTAGTATTGTCATTTCACTCGGTTTTAAGCTTAGTTGTTTACATTGTTGTATAGTTTCTGTTAATATTATATTTCACGTTTCTATTAATTTTAGTTATTATGAGTTGTCTTTTGTATGCTTCCTTTAAATAGTAGATAAAACTAGATATACATATATTATAGTGATAGTATGTACTCAGAAAACCATTTATAAGAAGTACCCACTGATTTATTTATAATTTAGATTTTTATTTTTGTTCACCTTTTTGTTTACTTTATAATATTGAAACGTCAAGTGTCAACAGCCATCTAATGTCACTGGTGACAAATTGTGTCAAATCAATGACAATTACGTCATAATGAGTTCTAGCTACTAGGCTTTTAGTTAGTGTTTATTTTATTTTAAGGTAGATAATATTATATGATTTACTTTGTACTTTCCTATGTTACTTTGCTATTGTGTCTCTTTGCCTTGAACAGAATATTGTGTTATTTCTGATTATGTGTTTAATTATTGATTTTATCTGGATTAGTCTTAGTGTTGCCTTCTCTGAGATAAGCTAGTGGTACAAGGTTAGCGAAATAATTATTGTAGCTTATTGAATTATAACTATAATTATATTTATATATTCAGATTTATTTATACATACTTTATTACTGCTTATTATTATTACTATTTTTTTTTGTAGTAGTTTGTTTGTTATTCTATCTTAAATATTTTATTATTATATTATAGTAGTATTTATTTATTTATTTTTCTTATTTATTTATTTAACTTACATATTTCATTGCATATATTATCATGTCGAACGTTGATACTGACAGTGACGGCACTTATCATTCCCTTCCATTCGATGAACAGGACAGCGACAACAGTTTTCACAGTACATCCTTTTCTCCTTTATCTGATACTCTTTCCTCCCATTTTACTCCTTTCCCTAATAATTTCAATGTAGTGCATATTAATGCACAGAGTATTCCGGCACACTATCCTGATTTATTAACATCTTTTGATTCCCAACATATCCACGCCATTCTCATTTCCGAATCCTGGCTTAAGCCCTGCATCCCATCCATCTCCTACTCCTTACCCGGATTCCATCTTATACGCAATGACCGCGAGGGAAGAACAGGTGGCGGTGTTGCTATCTATCTTCGTACACACATTCCTTACTCTGTTGTGAACTCCTCTCCTCAACCTCCACCAACCGATGCAGCCGAACATCTCCTTCTTGAAATAACCCTCTCCCACACTAAAATTCTCCTTGGCGTCTTTTACTCTCCTCACCTTTCCGTTGACTACTTCGATAAACTCGATATTATCCTTGACCAATTTACTCCCCTTTATGATCACACCATTTTAATGGGTGACTTTAACACCTGTCTCCTAAAATCCGATGCTCGCGCGCATAAACTATCTTCCATTGTCAATTCCTTTAATTTACACATACTTCCTCTTAATCCTACGCATTTCTTCCCAAATTGTGCTCCTTCCCTTTTAGACCTAATCCTAGTTTCCTCTCCTGATAAAATCTCAAAGTTTGGACAGTGTCCTGCGGAGGGGTTTTCCTATCATGATCTTATTTTTGTTTCCTATAAACTCCGACCTCCCAAACCTAAACGAAAGACAATCCTGCAGCGCAATTTTAGTGGTATTAATGCAGATCGTCTCCTTGATGATGCGTCCGAGATCAATTGGTCTGTAATTTTTGAGGCTCAAGACATCGACGAGAAGGTTAACCTCTTTAACGCACTTATTATAGACCTCTATGATAGGCACGCTCCATTAAAACCAATTAAAATAAAGCACCGGCCTGCTCCATGGTTAACTCCAGAAATTAAATCGATGTTAACTGCCAAAGCTAATGCCAAATCCAAACTGCGATCTGACAATAGTGACGCGCTTCGAGAAAAGTTCAAAAGAATTCGAAATCGCTGTAATACATTATGTAGAGATGCACAAAGACGCCACATTCACAAATCAGTCGAGAACGGCGACTCTGCCAAAGTTTGGAAATTCCTTAAATCCCTTGGTATTGGTAAATCCTCTCATAATTCCATATCGTCAAGCGTAAATTTGGATGGCCTGAATACGCATTTCTCATCTCATGTGCAAAACTTCGATGCTGATGTTAAAAAGCGAACCTTACATAAAATTTCCACAAATCCTAATCCTACACATCCTCCGTTCATTTTTAATCAATTTTCTGATTGTGATGTTAAGAAGAACGTACTATCTATAACTTCTAAAGCAGTTGGCAGTGACTGCATTAGCCGTAATATGATCATCCCAATCCTTGATATCATTCTTCCTGTAATAACTCATATCCTAAATTTCTCCGTTAGTTCACATACATTTCCCAGTGCATGGAAAAATGCACACATTATTCCTCTTCCAAAACTTTCAAAACCTGCCTCGTTTTCCGACTATCGACCTATTTCCATCCTTCCTTTCCTTTCTAAAGTCCTGGAGCGCTTAGTGCAACAGCAGTTAAGTGCCTTCCTTAATAAATATGATCTTTTGAATCCTTTCCAATCCGGCTTCCGTCCCGGTCATAGCACGGTTACTGCTCTTGTTAAAGTCACTGACGACATTCGCTTACACATGGATCAGAAACAACTAACGTTGCTAACATCTCTGGATTTTAGTAATGCGTTTAATACAGTTGACCATGACATCCTTCTTAGCATGTTACATTCTCTTAACATATCTCCAACAGATATTGATTGGTTTCGTAGTTATCTACAGGGACGTCAGCAACGCATCCAAGTCGATAATTCTCTTTCTTCTTGGGCTAATGTTACTGCTGGTGTTCCACAAGGTGGTGTGCTTTCCCCTCTTCTTTTTAGTATATTTATAAATTCTATATCCCTAAACATCACTTCTCTCTATCATATGTATGCAGACGACTTTCAAATTTATTGCCACGCAGAGATCAATGATTTGCCGAATGCTGTGACAACAATGAACAATGACATTTCCACTATTGTTAGATGGAGTTTTAATCATGGCTTAAACGTGAATCCTAATAAGACACAAATTATTGTTTGTGGTACGAAATATTTCGTATCCAGGATAGATTGGACTTCACTGCCGAAAGTAGTAGTTGATGGCGTTGCAATACCATATAGCAACGAAATTAAGTGCTTAGGAATTTGGATAGATTCATGCCTAACTTGGAGTTATCAAATAAAGGAAGTGCGTAAAAAGGTTTTCGCTGCCGCTAGTTCCATTCGCCGGCTACGCAACTTTCTGCCGATACCAACTAAAATTGCGCTCGTTCAAACACTCCTTTTACCTATAATAGATTATGCCGACGCGTGCTATCCTGACCTCTATGAATACCACCTTGACTGCCTTGAGCGCCTTCAAAATTTTTGCATAAGATTTGTGTTTGGCTTGCGCAAATACGATCATGTCTCCGAATTTCGTACTAAGCTCAAATGGCTTCCCATTCGTCTTCGCCGAAATACTCATATCCTTCACCTCCTGTACTGTGTTCTGTTTGATCCGAAAACACCGCAATATTTAAAAGAGAGATTTGAGTTCCTTGTGTCTAATATCCACCCGATTCGATCATCAAACAAGTCTCGTCTGGTCGTACCAGGTCATGTAAATCATATATATAATTCTTCCTTTACTGTGCGTGCCATCAGACTATGGAACGATCTACCATTAGACATAAGAGAAGCTCAATCTCTACTCACATTCAAAACACTGCTGAAGCGATTTTACCTGTCCAAGTAACGAATTTAGGTCTACCTGTTTAGTGTTAAATATCTTTGTATTGATGCTGTCTCCGTATGTGTCTGCTTTTCGACTAGTAAATAGCTCATTTCTTTCTGTATGTATGTATATGTATGTGTATGTACGTATATGTATATTTATGTGTATGTATGTATATGTATATTTATGTGTATGTATGTATGTTTATGTTTGTATGTGTATGTATATATGTATATGTTTGTATGTGTATGTATTTGTATGTATATAATATGGATATATGTGTATTTTATTTATGTGCTCTAAACTATAAACGCACCTCTTGCCCATTAACTTTTACTTCCACTGTTTCTCCTTGACCACCAGGTTGTCTGGAAGAGATCGCTGTCTTAGCGATAAGACCGCCTGTTGTGCTCAACTGTGTCTCTTTCTTTTATACATTTGATTTTGTAATTTTTATGTCCTGGTGCACAATAAAGTATTTTTGTTTGTTTGTTTGTTGTTTGATGTGGTATCTTGACCTTGCACATCAGTTTTCATAGGTAGATGCTTAACATTCTTGTTTTAGGCTAAGTTGCTATTACTTTTTAAGTCTTCGACTTTTTAAATATTGCAGCCCGAAGCTTTACAATAAACTGTTAGGCTCTGGCTACCTGGTCAAGTTGCCACGGGATTTGTAATGATTTCATACAAAGCATTACATGTCGGATAGGGTTGTCACAAACAAGACACAAATTTTAATGAACTATTTATTTATTAAACTAAATTTAATACATATGTATATGTATATTACTTAATACTTATAGGTATTTATTAATAGGTAAGGAAACATTTATTTTTCATTAGAAATATGCTAAATCGTTGTCATCAAAGAGAGTATAACTATCTGGATTGTCCGAAATTTGCAGAAAATTTATTGATTTTACTATGCAAAACTCGAAACAGATTAAAAAAAGGAAAAAATGCAGTCTCGTTATTTTTTGTGTCAACCCTAGGCGTCGGTCAAGTTGCCACGCAGCGGTCAATGGCAACTTGACCTAACCTGAGGCATCAATGCCCAAGCAAATATCTCGACAGATGAGCCTAAAATTGGATAGTTCCCACTGTAAAATCAATCTCTAGGGTTTATTACACAACATATCAAAACTGTACTCACCTGAGATGTGCAGTTTAAGCTCTACAAACATAATAATACTGACACCGGCAAAAGATCCTTAGTCACAGTCACACTTCGATACGTTTTATTGCGAGAACCAAGAGCGTTACCGCTTTAAAATTAAAATATGTTGCCAATTAATATTTTAGAAACCTACCAACATCGATACTTTAGGTCAATTTCCTTTCAATTCTACAAAATTTGATATTTTGTTGTTAAACGGAAGGTGTGGTCAAGTTGCCAAGTAAAGGTCAAGTAGCCACATTTGACGGTATTGAGTGTATTCTATCTTCTAAATATATATATAAATCTCGTGTCACAATGTTTGTTCTCAATGGACTCCTAAACCACACCTAATTCGCACACCATGTGCAGTTCGATCTAACTTGAGAGATAGGATAGTTTAAACATGTAGGTACCATGGGCGAAGCCGGGGCGGACCGCTAGTTGTTCTTTAAGTAATGATTTATTAACAACTAGCTTTCCGCCCGCGGCTTCGCCCGCGTTTTCAAAGAAAAACCTGTTCCCGTAGGATTTCCGGGATAAAACCTATCCTATGTCCTTTCTCGGGTATCAAAATATCTCTATACCAAATTTTATGCAAATTGGTTCAGTAGTTAAGGCGTGATTGAGTAACAAACAGACAGACAGAGTTACTTTCACGTTTATAATATTAGTATGGATGAGGCGAATACCAATGAACTGATAAAGATGATACTTTGATGTGTTGTAGCTTGTGTATCAGAGTTACACATGCTAAAGAAATACTTATTTCCTACTGTCCGTGGGTTCGCCTGCAGGAAAAACTGCACATCTAGAAAAGTTATAAGTCTACGGGTATCGTAGGATTTTAAGTTTCACTCATAAATATAAAGAAAAGGAAGTTCCAAGTTATTTTAATGCAGAATCCATACTATAATCTTCTTATATATAAAAATGAATAGCAAAATGTGTTGGTAAGCGCATAACTCGAGAACGGCTGAACCGATTTCGATAATTCTTTTTTTAGTATATTCCTTGAAGTACGAGGATGGTTTTTATGTAGAGAAAACGTAAATATGTACCACGGGCGAAGCCGGGGCGGACCGCTAGTAATATTATAAATGCGAAAGTAACTCTGTCTGTCTGTCTGTTACTTAATCACGCCTTAACTACTGAACCAATTTGCATGAAATTTGGTATAGAGATATTTTGATACCCGAGAAAGGACATAGGATAGGTTTTATCCCGGAAATCCTACGGGAACAGGTTTTTCTTTGAAAACGAAAGCCGCGGGCGGATAGCTAGTCAGGAATAAATCTTTAATGGTATAAAAATATTCAAATAACTGGTCGTCTCATGAAAACTAGGTCAGAGATCGACTGTAGGTATAACTGCAAAAATAAACAGACTTTATCTTGATTTTAGCATAAATCATATTAATAAATGTTTACTTTCACAGCATTAAAATAAAACAAAAACGCGTCCGTTATTCTTTTAAAAGCTTTAACACAAAAAATCGTTAATGTTTAATTTGCATCCTACCCACTCATTACACGCTTTATATTAGCTTCACCTGTATGTTTGTATGTTTGTAACCGACTTCTTTGGGCGCGATTTTGACCCACTTTAAACGGTCAGATTTCGTTCAAACTTTGTAGATTTATTGAGGACCGATGACAATACACTAATTTGATAAAATTTTCTATTTTTTAGTTCGGTTTTCTATAAAAAGCGTGTTTTTTAGTTTTTTTTAACTATTATTTTATGTATTTCTTCATTTACAAAATATAATTTACGGGCTTTGTAGGTACATCATCATCATCACTACATAGTATAAAACAAAGTCGCTTTCTCTGTCCCTATTTCCCTATGTCCCTTTGTATGCTTATCTGTAAAACAACGCAACGGATTTTGATGCGGTTTTTTTAATAGATAGAATGATTCAAGAGGACCATATGTACGCATTTTTTTCTATGAACCAGTTAAAAAAATTCGATAGAAAGAATAACTTTCTAATCCCAGTAGGTAATTACTGATACTTTTAAAGGATTTTAAATTAATAAAAATACCGTCATCTCGCTTCGGATCAAACCACAACCACCAAGTATACATTGTTATCAATTTCCATCGAATTATAACCACAGAAGCAGTCCACGTTCATAGCTATGTTCTAAGCAATATTCTAATATATCTGTGTATATTGTACTAGTATATCTATCGGTTCATCTCTACATTATCTTACGATTTCTACTCGTACGCAATCGTGTTAACGATAAACACCTAAATGTACCCATTATCTAAGGATTTACTGACTTGAATAATTCTATTTATAATTATGTGTTTGGTTATCGAGATCGAGTAAAAAGGAACTAATCCAGTCTGTAGGTATTTATGCTCTACAAAAGGTGGCGTAGAAAATGTTTTGAAACGATATTGTTTAGGTATGAAAGTACATTTCCCCACAGACTGGACTAAACTCAACTATTATTCATTTCTCTTAAAAGTAGAAACGTTTCGTGGCATACTTAGTAATACTAGCTTGTTAAGGGCTTGGTCTAGTAGTGCAAACAAATGCATCCTGTCATCCTATATGTAAATAATACAAATGTACTAAGGGAAAGATGCTCCACTTAATTTTTAAAAATTAAATCATTCGTATGCATAATTTAATATTCGTAATAAGTACCAAAAATGACAATTTGAAACAATTTTCGTGAAAATTACACCGGGTGATTTTTTATTTATCAGTACACAAAATTTGCGAATACTTTCTATTGATATCTTCAAGTTCATGTTTATATAACTGATCAACTTTTACAAAGAAATTTTGAACGAAATATAAAAAAAATAAGCTTTCCATACAAAATGCATAACTCTATACATTTTTTTCGACCTAAGTTTCTTAGTGAAAGTTGTTCAGTTTAACTAATAAAACGGATAAACAAATTTTGTATATAATAAAAAAAATGTAATGTTTGTGTTAAAAAATTGTTAAATAGAAAAATACGCAAATGAAAACAAAAGATATTTATTTCTGACTAGCTTCCGCCCGCGACTCCGTCCGCGCGGATGTCAGTCTTCGCGTCTTCTACAGATTTATTATATTATGTATAATATATACTTAGATTTATATTGATAAACCTAATAAATCTTTTGCTAGCATTCTGATGCTTTATCGGTTGCACTGGATTTATCTCTTTTTTTTCAATCGCTTGAATGATATAGGATGGGTCCTTGATGGACATCGAATGCTGAAGTCTCGAATCAATCAATTCTGACAGTAGGCAATTTATGTAAAATCTTGATAATGGTCCATCATTTTATTTTGCCTAAACGTTACATATTTTTTTATATATTCTATTTTTAACGAATGATTCACTCCAGTCCAAACAGCAAATAAGCAGACTTCTGCTTCTGCAACGTTTAGTTGTCCCTGAATTTGGAAAAAATAGTCATGATTCTTATCTATGACAAAAGTGTTATTTTTTGCATTGTATTTCAAATATTAAATTTTTTTTAACCGCATCTTCCGCATTCATGTCTTTTGCCGGAATTAGACATTTAACTTCTACTAGTCCCATTTTCCCTTTTTGATATGGGAGTGTATAAAGTAAATTTTTTAGATATTTCTCGTTATACTTTTAAAAAGTTATTATTGTCATTTTGCTCATTAGGTAAAGTAATTTCGATATCAGTTTTAAGTTTTTTGATACCTGCAATAATAACGTCATAATCGCCTGCACATACTTATCGATTACATCCTGTATACAATCCACCATCCACATTCATAATGTTTTCCTGTCCTCCTCTCCTTTACGCTGTTCACCGATACATTTTAAATGAGTAAATCTGCTACCACTGAAGGATGTTTCATTGTGATCAGCAAATTTTCACCACTGTTGTCGATTATTTGTTTTTCATTTTTAATCAGCAATTGGGAATCATCAGTTTTGTTTTTTGCAGATTGGTGATGTACCCTAACAATACGTCGAAAAGGGAAAGCATCAACGAATTATCGTTTTCGTCCTCTTTTTTTATTCTTCGCGACTCTGTTACTTCTGTTTGTTTAGTTCTCAACACCCACTGAATTTTCTATGTTATTGTGATCTTCCATTACATCTGAGTTTTGATGATGTGATGATAATCCATTCGTTTTAATATTGGTACTTAGAGTTGGTAGACTAAACTAGAAATGGCGGACTAAATTTGTCAGCGCGTCTGTAAGATCAGAATATAAAACCAACATCCTGTATTTAAGTTACAAAATTAATAATCAAACAAAATGCTGCTACGTTGAAAATGACTAGAAGAAAAAATTAAAACACCTCGGATCAATTTTGGAGTAAACAAATCATTTTCCCCGTATGGGGATTTCCCCGGATGAACTTGGGAAGTTCAAGTTCTCAATACAAGTTTATATTATATTTCGTATTCCTCAAACGAAAAATAAACATTTTTGGAACTTCAAAAAAATTATATTATAAGAAAATTTATGAGCTTACTTTAGTTTTAAAGAAATATACATCCCTTTACTGACACCCCGTAAAATAAAGAAATTGTTGCCAATCACCTTTGCAATCTATTTGGTTTCATTAACTTTATGTTCGAAGATAATTTTTTTTCTAGTAGTTACACGCGTATTTTTTTCGTTTATTTTCCATATCGAAATCAAATGTTTAAAAATACGAATATTTGCACAAAACTAAGATAAAAATAATCAATTAACAAAAATATTAAATTTAATGAAGTAGAGCAACTTTCACTTCAGTATGAAGGAAAATCGAGCGTAGAGCACACGTCAGAACGCTCCGGCCCAAGGAGCGCGACTAAAGAAATTCGCTAGGATTTTTCCTAATTATTTTAAATATTTTTTTAATATTTAAAGAATTATCAAAATTCAAAAAAAAAAATTTTAAAGGATTAATACTCATTGGTCTTCAACCAACTCGAATAAATTAATGGAAAAAATAACTTTTAGCAGTATTTATCAATAGATTTTGTAAGGCAAAAAATGGGAAATTTAATGAATTTATAACGTTCTAATTAAGAAAATCATAAGTTTTTCGGCAATTGTATTCAGCAGTTTTTAATAACGACTATATAAGGATAATAATGTGCTGATCAGATTGTGTAAATTGTAATCGGTTGCAACGTAGTGAGTGCACAAACTTAGCTCGAAATGTCTTTGGGGGAAAGAGACTTATCTTGAAGGCCTGATTAAGGAAACATAAAGTAACTTTATAAATGTGAAAAAATTCACGCGCATTGCGTATATAACACTAATTGATAAACAAGAAAAAAAAATTCAGTTTATCATTTCATTAGCCGGGAAAAAATTGTCAAATAACTTGTTGAAAACGCAATTTTGCTAGACTGCAGCCTTAACGCTTGCTTTGTGATATTTAATAAAAACTAGCAAAGTGTATGTTAGTCTACACGTAGCGTAAAGTTTACTGCATATCTGTCCGCCATACGGGCTACGGCCATAGTCCAAGTATATTAATTTTAGTTATTGCATGTTTATTCGAAAGTTTTTAGTATTTTTATTATTTCCATTTACATACCTGGTACCGGCTTAACTTTTTCATATTATGTCGACGACGCATTTTACAAGATTAATATTGCGCCTGAAACGAAAAATGGTTTTGCACTCTCCCAATATGACTCGTATTGAAATTGTCGAGATGTATGGAATAGTTGGAAATTCGCCGAATTTCTAAGCTTGTAAATTTTCTAGAAAGCCTTTGCACTATTTAATTATCGCTGTCAGAGACTGCAAGTGCCGTTGTTATAATATTTTCACACCATATTCATTTAGTGATTAACGCTATGAAGTGATTTATATTTTATCTCTCTTAGCTTAAGCATAATAAGGTAGCATGTAGAAAATAAAAAACATAGGTAGGTATATAGGTACTATGGATTTGTTTGAAGTGTGTTCCAGTGTGTATAAATATCTTTAATGCTATTCGCATATTTTACATCGTTTAAATATATTATATTAAGTAACTACATCTATGCTTTAGGGAAAAAAAGATTTATTGAAAAAAAGAAGGGTTGCACTCCGGGAGTGCCGGCAGAAGTGAAAACTTGATTATTAACGTTCAGCATGTTTGATATTTTGGAATGGTATCCGTCTTACGCATGGAATATAAGGGATAAAAAAAAAACATCCGTCTTACGCTTTTTCGATCAGGCCACGTGTCCTGACGCGAGTTTAAGATTTTATACCCAACGCCGCTAAAGAAGTTTTCACTTCAAAAAAGGTTCTAATTTAGTATCTTTTACATTAAAATTTCGTGGTACTGGATCTCGTATAAATCAAACGGTGAAAGATTTTTTTTATCAATCCAGTGTACGTAAGTTCCTGATGTTAGCGTAATGAAACAAACCCTTCAGCTACACATTTTCAAATCATTTTAATAGATACATACCTATCTCTGATTACCAATTATTGCATGTTTGTTTCCCCACCTACCCATCACACTACATAATTTGAAAGTTTCTTGATTTGTCACATACAGACATACGTATCTAATCTCAAACAGCATTCAAGGACAATAGCCTTGCAATCCGCTAAAATGCAACCGCTATCGTCGGCTGCTAGACGAAAGGTCACGGTCGGGGACTATGCGCGTTACTTTGAATAAACTTTCCACTATATAGTGATAGATAAGTGTATAAGTTTCTACTATTATATTGTCTGTTTTGTATTAGGGAAATGCTTAACTCAAGCTGATGTTGATACGAGGTTTTAGCTTAATATTACTTAGTTTTGAGGTGGATAAATGGACGGATTTTTGTGGTGGGAAAGCTCTCCTGTCTCCACCGTATTCTTTTACACTTATAAGATCCTTTTAATTTTGTTAAATAAGGTAAAGACTGGATGATTGCACTTTTTAAAGATTCAATTTGAGTGCGATTTCATAGATGTCTTCACACACTCAAACTTTTTTCGTAGACCCTGTTTTCGTAGCGGTCGCTTTATACTGATACCAAACTTGCATAAACGAAACTTTATGTAGGTAATAATACTGTTAACGAAATGTCTCAATAGCTATTTTTTATAGTTATTAAGAAAACGCGGTAATGGTTATTTATAAACTTTAAGTTAATAATTTATAAATTTAATATCATATATAGTCCGGGATACATCGCCCATTTTTGCAAGTGATTACTATCAAGCTAATTTTTCGTGAGTAGCTTTATTTTGATGAGATGCCCAATAATTTCATGTACGAAACTCTCGATTGTGGTAGCTACCAGAGGAAACAAGGATAAAATATTTTGATTTGATGATTCTCAAATATTAATTACTAACTGAATGTTTTTTTTTGTTCAATCTCAATTCTCAAGATAATTATCTAAATTATTCGAAAAAATATTTGTCCTACAAAATCTATGGTTTGATCAAAGAGTCCCCCTTTCCAATGTGTATCGATAACGAAGTCATCATAAATGATTACTAACCAGCAGATTTTTTTATTTTCACTTATTTAATACTTATTATAATTCAACAGACATATTGTCCTACAAATTGCGTAATAAATATTTGAGAACCGTCAAATCAAAATTTTTTATCCTTGTTACCTCTGTAAGCTACCACAATCGAGAGTTTCGTACATGAAATTATTGGGCATCTCATCAAAATAAAGCTACTCACGAAAAATTAGCTTGATAGTAATCACTTGCAAAAATGGGCGATGTATCCCGGACTAATATAAAATCATCACCACTAAATAAACAATATTCCGCAACACGCAATAAAAGTTTTTTTTTACAACATAAAGCTTTGACGTCTCCCTATACAAGCCGTATAGATTCCACTCAAAGGAAACGACGCGATCGTCGACAAGTCTTGTAATTCCACTGTACAATTTGTTTACTTTACCTGAGTTGGTCTTTGGGGATCGCAAACCGATAAGATTTCTTTGCAATCTTTCTTATTAGTTGTTACCTGTAAATAGGTACATGGAGTATACTATTTATATTCAGTGGTTTCTTTTTATAAGGAGTTAAAAATAATTTTATGTGCTTTTAAAAGCTATTTTTAGATGGTTGTAAAAGTTATTCAGATATTCATAGGGCTTGTTTTTTAAAATCTTTTCTAATTGGTGTATAATGAAGTATGTACTGCAATAGATACCTACATCGGTGCACTTTTTAGTACCTAATCTTTATAATTTATTACTAACATTTTTATACGAATTAAGAAATTTAACTTTTTTTTTCACTGTAATGAAACTATGAAAATAATGTCAACGTGCAAGATCACCACGCCTTACTGTTATTAGTTTATTAAAACGGACGGGTTTAGAACTTTCCTCCATAACCCTCCAAGGAATTCGGGACTTTACGAGACAAAGACGTAATACGCCCTTTAGGCGTGTTGGGATAGGCCCCTCCCACAAAAAAATAAACATGGCGCCGTTTGACAAATCCATTTGAAACGATCAAATGGTGGATTGGTCCCTTTACTCAATTAATCTCCGAATCTGTACTGATTGATTTTATGTTATTGTATTTGATGTTAGGGAACTGTATTTGCCCTATATCTATAGCTGTCCTAGATCCTGTTGGGTTTTCGAATTGTGCATTGCGTTATTGTTTTGTTTCGTGGAATACTCTAGAAGCCAGAAATTGTTTCCGTGTTATTGCAATACAGCGTGTATTGCCTTTTGGAATTTGGATGGGACTTGACTCTTCACAAAGACATCCAATGCAATTTACGTGCATTTGTTTGAACTAGGCTTTATGCTGGTTCTTTTTGATGAAAATTTCTCTAGAGTAAGAGTAAGGAGTAACTAATGAGTTTATTTAAAAATATCACATAATATTCTGATATTAAGACATACCTACTTACTAACAAATCTAACTTTTCAACAATGTTTTTAAAAGTATGGCTTGAACTTTTTGTTAAATTGATTTTCAAGCAGACCTGCAAAGATTACGTTCCAGGAACAGATCCCTGAAATTGTAGAGAAACCCTTACCATTGTAGTATCGGCGGTAAATGAGGGAATCATTTGGAAACTCAATTATGAAGCAACTACCTATAGCAGTTAACGGTTCAACTCTATACGCGTGATTCTGAGTCTCCTGTTTTGTATTTTCTAATAGGGACGCATCTGCTTTCGCTTTTAATAGAGGTAATCTAGTTTTCGGACATACATATTTATATTTGCATATACCTAGATTATTATGATACTTATTAGGCAAAATTTGCTATAAGCAAAATGAGCTTTTTAGTAGGTAGATACATCTTTATAATATTAAACTTAGGTATTGGAAAACCATAATATGGCTTACCTGGAAATACAATCAAATAGGTACACGCACATATAGTACCTAATAAAGTTAATAAATGTTCAAGGTCAGCTTCAACATATTGGATCTTCGATAACTGTTGGATACTAAGAAGTAGATATTAAATTTAATCAAATAGAGATGTGCACTATGACGGCAAATGGATAATTCTTAGAACTTAAATACTGTTCAGTTGATTGAAAATTATAATCCAAAGTCTACCTGCCAGTAGGTATACCTTGCAACGAGATCGGTACCCAAATCCCATTGAATACTAAATACTACGCTACCAAACGTAATCTCTCGTTTGCTATTGAGAACTCTTCGTAGAAACAGCATTCAGGCCATCTCCACGTAATAAGCTGTAACGGTTCGTTAACGTAGGTACGAGAGGCGGAATTGATAGAAATATTTCACAAATTTAATTGCAGAAAATGTACAATCTCAATTTGCTTATCAGAATTTAGTTTGTTAGGGCTTTGTTAGGTAGAACACTTTGTAAAGTCACTTTTCAGTGAGCGGGCAGGGTATTTTTTTTATCCGAAAATATTCGCGCTTGATGGAATGAAAAACTATTGCAATATAACAAATATTATATCCCACCAAAAACATTTTCATGTAAAATGTTGCCAAGACGAGCCCATATGACTCGCACTGTCAAAAAGTTATCAGATCTCATGTAGAGCCAAGCTTCTAACACTACACGCCCTAACTCTACAAGGCCTTACTTCACAAACTCTACACGTTAGTCAAAATATGTGGCTTGGCCATTTCGCTACATTCACATCGGCGTAAGGTGAAAAATTAATTCACTGTTCATTACTTTTGTGTTATACAATAGTTCTTGTAGTAACGAACGGCCAAGCCACATATTTTGACTAAGGTGTAGAGTTTGTGAAGTTAGGCCTTGTAGAGTTAGGGCGTGTAGTGTTAGAAGCTTGGCTCTACATGAGATCTGATAACTTTTTGACAGTGCGAGTCATATGGGCTCGTCTTGGCAACATTTTACATGAAAATGTTTTTGGTGGGATTTCATTTCTTTTTGTAGGTTGTTTGTAACAATTTTTTTTTAACAAGGAGTACCTATACATATATATATCTAGGGGAACCAAGTTTTAGATTATTAGATTAGACCTCTAGCGTCATCAAAATTTAATTTAAAATTACAGGTCTCATACAAACTCCCATCCCCTAGTTTAAGGGGTTGGGGGATGAAAGTTACAAGTTTTATAATTTTTTTGTTGTTTGTGTGCTAATACTAGCTTACATACAAAATTTCAGCTTTCTAGGACATTAGGAAATACCTTAAGAATTTTGATGATCATCAGTGAGTCAGTGACGAAATTAGCGTTTTTTAGATATAAATAAAATCTGAAGTATAAAAGCTAATGTAATTAAAACTTAATATGTTCAATAAGTCCGCTATTGACAATATATCCCGAATTTTGTTGATCTAGCATAATCCAAACCCAAGTTATGAGGGTTCAAAAAAACGTCGAAGCGCTTCGAGAAAAGGTAGGTAGTGCCCGTGCGCCTCGCTTGGCTCGTCTTGGCGGGGGCACTACCGTGCCCCCAGATAGTATAGAGTAAGCAATAGGAGTTTTCTCATATTCATTCATTACTATAGAAAGTATTTTGACCAACTGTGTGTTCTTATTATATTTTACAAGAAGGCCTTTGAGATTTGACAATTTTATCTTAGTGCTGTAAATTTTGTCGCTCATTACCGTACTCTAAAACTTCAGCAAAAAGGTGGTTAATTCCTAAATCACCTACCAAGTTAAGTAAACTTTAAAATAAATTTATTCTAAAATTTTGCTTTCGTTTGCGTTTATAGCAGCAACATATACAATTTTGAATTCTAGGAATCTAAAACTGACTAATTATTACAGAGAATATTGCGTATGCCTCAAAATTATTTGCTATTAGGACGTACATTTTCCCTTACATTTCATGTTCGGACTGCATCAGATAAATCCATTTAATTAATAATTTGGATCCACTGTACGGTATTTAGAGAAATATGGGTACATGAGCATTGAGTACTATTTGAATAATGAATCATATAATATTGTGTTTGTACTATTGGTTTTATTAAAGGGGTAGGGGATGGATGTTTTAGCAATGATGGTTTTAATTGCAGAATGATATTATAATTGGTTCATGCTCTCTGGGGATAGAAACATGTCAAATGTTATTTAACATTCGTAAGGTCAAAGTTTTATTATCTAAAAACGCGGTTATGGTAAATCTTAATAATTTGTAGCAGATGTTTATTTTCGTCATTAAATATGTACACGTGGCATCGCCTCGTGTGTTCCAAGAAACGTTTAATATCTAAAAACCCCTTTCAGTTTTCAGGAAAATAAACGAGATAAGCTGAAGATTACGATTTTAATCCCCCGTAAGCCTGCGTTCGTGACAATGTAATTCGAAAAGCAAATACAAAGTGCATTTAACTATTCCTTTTTGTTGATGGAAACGGTTTATTGAATAGAAAACATCGGATAAAAATATAATTAATGTTATGTTGTTGCATAATTTTGAGACGTGATTCATTGTTTTAAAGCTATGAGTTTAGGTTTAGTAAAAGCACGTTATAGTAAACTTTATATGGGGCTTTATTATTTAGTATAAATAGTTTTATAGAATATATTATATCAGTTCGGAGATATTATGCCTTTAATCTGATTATAAAGTAAATTATTCATGGTATCAAAAAACTAAAGTCAAATTATGTAAGGAAGTATAATTGCATCCAAACATCCTAAAAATAACTAACTAGACTAACCTAGATCAAGCTTTTTTTGCTCAGTGCACGTGCGTCGTGCGCTTCCAATTTGCATCCATCATCTAGTTAAGCGTGGGATACGGTAAAAAAATGAAAATCTTATACAAGGAACCAGTTTATTGATTGATTCAGTGCCTTTACTTCTACCGGATAACAACATCGTGAACGAACGCTTTTTATTATAAACACTTATATAAATAAATTCTGTCGGGCACCCGCCAGTCAAAACTAATTTAATTTACTAATTTAATAAGAATTTCAATAATGATAAATCAAACAAAAGTTTATCGGTGACATGACATGGCCGTGAAACAACTACACGTGTAGTCAATTAAAATAAATATGGCCATTGCATAAACAGGTTGTAATTAAACCATGTTACAAAGAAGCCAAATTTAATTGCGTGGGTATATCACAGGACAGCGCGTGTACCTAGAATTTCCCGCGTCCCACAGCTCACAAGTGAGGTACCGCGCATGCGTCAGCGCGTACTGAAACTTCGCAGTTGAACTTGAAGCGCAGCCTTATGAGTTTAACCGACGAACTGACCGCATCCGGGTCTCTTGGGTGGTCAAGTCGCGTTCTGACTCCTTTTCTGTGAAGTCGAAGTCTAATCGAACGGACAATTTCGATCGTGTGATTGACGCTTCCGTAGCATGGAAGCGACATAAACTTAAAACTGTGCAGTTCGCCGTTTTCTTTCCCGTAAAAGTGACGAAAAACTTGCCAATATGTTATTGTCATGGACGCTTTGTCGTGTTGTGCAGAGCCCTTCGGAGGACGAGCTGCGGCTGGACGATGAGATGGACCGCGTAGTTTGGAGCGAGGGTCAGCCGCCGCGGTTCCAGGCGACGGGCGAGGCGGTGCGCGACGTGGCCGCTCCTCCGCCGTACACGCAAGGTTAGTGAGATTTATTAGATCATCTTCTTGAAGGAAAACTTCTTGAGCAGTATATTCTGTGTCATATTTGTTAAATTACAGTGTATTTTATAGTGCGTCCTTCTGGTTAAATAGACGTATTTCCATTGACCATAGATTTTGCTACCGGAACCTACTTATTGTGATTTAAATAAAGAAATACATATCTAGTTGGATTTTCATCAGCCGTCGGTTTTATTTTTAAGTTAGTTGCCATTAATGTTAATTTCTTAATATAAGTGGTCATAAAAAGCGCCGAAAATAGATCATTTATTATAACTTTTACAAGCTACGATGGTTTTTGCTTGCGTTTGTTATATTTAGTAAATATTAAATCTCATTAAGTGTTTAATTATTCTAAAGAGTGTGCGAATTTTATTCATGAGGAACTATGTCCTTAAAAAACTAAACTTAAACTTGTATTTCCTGTTCTAATGCGAATGTAATTTTCATTTTATTAGAGCTAAGATACTAATAAATAACTTCCTATCTCTTGAAATAAGTGGCGAATGTTATTTTTGAAAGTAAGAATACATTTATTTTCGGAATAAGGTACACACACAAGAAGAAAACACAAAATTGAAGAACAGGAAAGAAAGTAAAATACATAAAATTATATACATTATGTTTAATTAAATAAATAATTTAATTTTAATTAAATAAATATATACATAAGGTTTGCTGAGAATTTCGTAATGTGCGTGCACTGCATTTCCAGAAAAGGGTCTTGACTCAGCTTTCTGCCATAGTCGCAGCAAGATGCGACTACTGCGCTGGTATTCTGTCATGACCGATTGGAGGGTGTGCTTTCGACTTTACACTGATTTACTAGAGAAAGATAATAACATAAATAATAAATAGATACATAATATTAGATAATAATAAATAAATAAATATGAATTTAAATAAAAATGATAATTTTTTTCAAAAGTAGGTACAAAACAACGAGTTGAGTACCTACGATTTCAACGGCATTATACTTTTGAATTTGAATCTAAACTCATTCTCCGTTCACTGACAAAATAATATTTTCAGAAGCTATTTTACAATTTCCAAGTACATAATATTAACTCGAAGGACAAAAATAAAAGGATAAAAAATGAAAGCGACACGTGCAGTTCGTATTTTCTATGTATAATTAATTACACGTGGAAACTATTAAAAATGATAGCTTTTATATATTAAATATTTTTTAATAACTTTTAGAAGCAAACTTTTTGAGATATATTGAAATTGTGTTGTATGTTGTGTGTAAATACATTTTGATTGGTTTCACTGTAAACTTTTATTAGTAAAAATATATTTTAAATGATATACATACGTCTTATTACAAAAACTTAAATAGAGATGGTTTAAAAAAGAGAATTTGTAAAATTCTTATACTAGTCTTTGTTCACATACGTATATTATTTTTACTACCTATTGGTGTACCTTTTAATTGGCATAGCTTAGTATTTATTCATCTCAATAATTGTATCACTAGCTGTAGGTAAGGTACCTTATCATAAATAAATAAATAAATAAATAAACCCAGACTATAAAGTCATGGTTTAACTTAAATTGAGAGGTTTAACTTGTCTTTAAGTAAGGTTTAACGCTTAAACATGTTTTGTTATAAGACTTTTACATAGAGTCTTAGACCATGGTATTAATACGTTTTAGAGCCGGTTTGTAGTTAGTCCGTGTCTTGTAAAACGACGGCTAAAGTTTTATCGCACATTTATGATTACTTAGATACGAACATTTTTGAAATGAGTTTATAGCTAATAGTATTTTCATAATGATTGATTTAAGTTTCAAAACAACAAGTTTATTCGTACTACTTACTATTTTATATCTATGATTTATTTTCCGTGAACTTGTTAATAAAGTACTGTCATGTTCTTGAAATTCACAACAATATGCGATTTGAGCCACTGCAAATGTAGGTTAATCACTTAGAGTTTATAATAAAGTAGTACATAAGTCAGTGTATTCACACAAGAGATATTTAAATATAAGATCCAAATATACGTACTAAAACAAGGTAGGTAAGTTTGAATATTAGCTTGCGCTAAACAGTTCATTTTACACTAAACTGAACTTTTTAGAAATACTTAACACATCTACACTCAGAATAAGTGTTACCAATTCGTATCTTAATAATAATTATTTTGGTATTCACAGCTTATTGTGTTCAATCCAGCGAATTTGTATATTTCAAATTTATCATTTATAAAAACTGCCCTCTCATTCAAGAACGAAAGACAGCAATCACGCGCATTCAAAAATGCGCAGGAAAACAGCAATCGTTTCTCGAATCTTTGAACCAAAACTTTGTTGCTTTTACGAAAAATTCGCCGATGGGGAATATGAAATTTGGCATATATAACTTATACTTGATATTATAGTAAAGTGCAGAATGCTACTATTTAAAAAAATGCATAAAAAGTACCTACCTTAAATCAATGAAACTCTTATTTGTGTTTATGGTCGAATTTGGACCACTGAGCTACCACTAGTTCATTAGTTATATAATATGTATATTATTGCTATACAGTGATTATAATTATGGTCCCTTAGATTGCGAATATTGCTAAGAACGCCTCAACCCGAGGCGTCTGGACCGGAGTCATCAAATTACTTTGAATAGTGTATAGAACGTATAGAATATAGACTATAGTCCAATGCATTGACAGCCGCTCAATAGGAGAAATTCAATATAACATAGTATCTCGGCTTCCTTCGATCTATTATAATATTGACTCCGTTACATTTTACTACAAATTACTTGTTGCACAACATTACAGTTAATTAAATTTATGACAAAAAATATATACGAACGACAGAACGTTATAATTTCCAAAAAATCATACAATTTTAAGACACAAAATTTTAAAATAAAGTGATTTATAATATCAAAAAAAATCCCTAAAGCAATATCTATTTCAAAATCTAAATCCGTGTTTTTAGTTTCACAAAGCTATTTTTAAACCACCGACGCCTAAGAGTAATAAGTTTAACATGGATATTTGTAACACTACCTCCCAAATATGGACCGATCTGTGTAGGTTTTAATTATCTTTAACATCGTACACCAAGCGTTTTAAAACTATTTAATTTATCATAAAGTGTTTACTTATATTTTCTTCTGATCAAGTTTACAATAAAACTTTGGTAGGTGCGCTACGAAAACTCGTAGATGCTATGAATTGCCTTCTACGAGCAATAGTTACAATTCGCTGATTGCCCATTTACAAATAGTATTGTTTATGCATTATTAAATTTAAACATGATAATAATTATCTTCTAAATAATAAAAATGTGTGGCTAAGTTTAACTCGAAAATGGCTTGACCAATTCGGCTTTTTTTCTATTTTTTTCATTGAGAAAAAGTGACAGTTTCACTCAAAAATAATCCTGCCTTCACAACTTTGAAAAAGCAATAAAATTCTCGAAATACCCGCTTAAATATATCAAAGGGAATATTGACAAGCAAATACGACTGAAGCCAAATTAAAAACTTGGTTTACTGTTCAGTGTATTTATCAGTTCCAAAAAATATTAACGAACGATTCATTGATACCTTTCATTTGACTGCAATTAATTGAACTATAAACCGAGATCAAAGTAATAATGCAAGTACAAAGAGCACATTGATAAAGGTAACTAGCAGTGTAATATTAAATATTCCAAATATATTGCCCGGGGTTGTTTTATTTTGGACTAGCGGTCCGCCCCGGTTAAGAAGATAAGAACCATCCTCGTACTTCAAGGAATATAATAAAAAAATAATTATGGAATCGGTTCAGCCGTTCACACGTGATGCCGTGACAACGCGAAACGGGTTTCATTTTTATATTTAAAGAAGATATTCGAGAGAATCTGTTTATGTCGCTACTGTTTTAGTCGCTTGTATTCGTACACGTGTAGCGGGGGTTATATAATGTTGTGCTTTTTATGATGATATATTTAACCATTTTGATGAAACTTAAAGATTATAATGTTTAATTACACATTGTGAAACAGCTAATACCTACTTAGTAAAATGAATAAATTTTCTATGGAATTGCGGTTGGAGAAGGTATGATTTTATAAATTCATAAAAAATATTAATGGCTAATGGGATGAGTAAGCATGCCCTATAACAATAAAATGATCCTACTGTAGCAGCACGTCACAAAAACAATACCGAACATCGGTAATCTCGCTTCGTACAAGCCTATTTCACATCAAATAGACTATTAGTTCAGGATCCATCGACCATTTTTGCACTTGATTACTATCAAGCTAATTTTCCGTGAGTAGCTTTATTTTGATGAATTGTCCAATAATTTCATGTACGAAACTCTCGATTGTGGTAGCTAACAGAGATAACAAGGATAAAATATTTTGATTTGATGGTTCTCAAGATAATTATCTAAATTATTCGAAAAAATATTTGTCCTACAAAATCTATGGTTTGATCAAAGAGTCCCCTCTTTCCAATGTGTATCGATAACGAGGTCATCATAAATGATTACTAACCAGCTGATTTTTTTGTTTTCACTTAGTTAATCCATACTATATATACTATATACTATATTATACTATATACTATATAATATTATAAATGCGAAAGTAACGCTGTCTGTCTGTCTGTTACTCAATCACGCCTAAACTACTGAACCAATTTGCATGAAATTTGGTATGGAGATATTTTGATAACTGAGAAAGGACATAGGCTACCTTTTATTGCGAAATATGTACCACGGGCGAAGCCGGGGCGGACCTCTAGTATTTATATAATTCAACAGACATATTGTCCTACAAATTGCGTAATAAATATTTGAGAACCATTAAAATCAAAATATTTTATCCTTGTTACCTCTGTGCTTCCACAATCGAGAGTTTCGTACAAGAAATTATTGGACGTCTCATCAAAATAAAGCTACTCACGGAAAATTAGCTTGATAGTAATCACTTGCAAAAATGGTCGAAGGATCCTGGACTATATTTGAATATCAAGGTAACTTAACGCACTGACAATGACTGTCAAACAGCCTATAGCCCAAACCGTTGGGTCTAGACTGATGTAACTATGGGGTGGGAAGGGGGGTAATCTCCATTCAATACCCCACAACACGATAGAAACAAACAACAACCAATAATTGACATCATTACGTGTAAGATTTACCTCGTTGTACTTTATATCTCCTAATATTAAAATGCAGTGTTAATTGTTCAACTTAAAAAAATATCATTGAACAATCTAAAATTAAGATATTTTGTAATTGTTGAAAAATTTGTTTTGTAATTTGCCAATAGAACATGGTCATCTCCTTTATCTACACTAATATTATAAAGTGGAAAACTTTATTTGTTTGTTTGATTGTAATGAATAGGCTCATAAACTACTGGACCAATTTTAAAAATTATTTCACCATTCGAAAGCTACATTATCCACGAGTAATAAAGGCTATACATATCTATATCATCATGCTAAGACCAACAGGAGCGGAGTAATGCGGGTGAAACCGTGCGGCACAGCTAGTTATAAATATATCAGCAATGAAAAAGTCGATAAAAAGTTGTTTTAAAAACTATTAATATACTAAAGTTAACAGTATCGAATTGAAATTCATATTTGCTTGAAATAAACACGTTTCTCGTTATATATAAAAGCAACCCCAGAGGAGAGAACATGTTATTTCATTCGTATTTCTATCAACACGTTCATATTCACATTATTATAAATTTCATTTATTTACAAATTTAATTCACTGAGAAAGATGTTAATACAACATGTTAAAGATGTTATTTGCAATGAAATGTAATTGAAAACACATATATGGATATATGTACTTGTTAAAGCCAAATATGTGAGTTGTTTTCCGTCCTCATATAATATTTGTTAGACAAATGGAAACAGATTTACAGTTGCAGTATTGATTTGCATTAATTACTCCGTGACCCATGGTATTTTAGTGTGCATGGGGAATTATTTAGATTGCCTACATCTGGACTTACACACGGTTTACATACTGCCGTGTGCACACTAGCAGATAGGTATTCGAAGTTTGAGCGATAACATGCTTTACATTCTACTAATATTATAAATGCGAAAGTTTGTAATGATGGATGTATGTGTATGTTTGTTACTTTATTTTTCTTTCTCTTTCACGCAAATACTACTGAACCGATTACAATGAATTTAGCGCACATATACAGGGTAACTTAGATATGTTATAGACACTATAGACACATAGGATATGTTTTATAACGGAAATCCCACGAGAACGGGAACTATGCGGGTTTTTTCTTTGAAAACGCAGGCGAAGCCGCGGACGGAAAGCTAGTAGCTTTATAAAAGTATAAAATGCTACTGATTTAATCGTGAACTTTATATTACTTATAAAAACTAACTACTAAGTAGGAGCGACCCATTTATTTTGCCATTTTATGAAAGGCATTAGAAATACTTTTTAAACCTATTAAATAAATTATTGGCTTCTTGAAGACTTATCGAAAGCAAATTGATAAATAAGAAGACTATTTCAGTAGACGTATTTATATCTAATTTCTATGATTTATTTGCTTGAGCGCTTCAACCTTGCATCAGCGGTATTTGAAACTGCGATGCGACAACAGAATCGAGCTCACTGCGTAGTTAACTTATTACAAAATATTCAAGACATCTGCTGTCAAGTTCTAGATGACTCCCTATTGGGAATTTCTTATTATCAAAGGACAGTGAATAATTACGATAAGCCCTTGATATTGTAGCTGCATAGGTTACAGGCTATTTTAGTAACGGCCATCTTAAGTAATGGAAGTGTCACTACAAAACCCCGTTAAATGATGATCTAGAAATAGACAAAGGATTAAAGTAGAACCTTTGATCTTTAAGGTTCTTTAAATGAACGAACCACAGATTGGATAAACGAGGTTATAAAGTAAATTGTTTCTGGGGGGATGCCATGATGTCGCAGTTATCAATCCAGTGTGGAAAGTGACAGAGATAGGATAGTACCTAGTAGTGATAGAGGTATAGGTCATCATCGACTAGCGCTATAACTTTTCCACACGGGAATAAATATAGATTAAATACATCATGATACCTTGATACCAGTATTAGAAAACGTGTCGTTTTTCTCCCAATATAGCTAGATATTAATTAATGTGCGATCTTTCGCCTAGCACAAGGGCAAACAAAGTATCTATCATTTTCAGTCTATTTGTCTTTGTATCGTTTTGAAAATTTCACTTTTGAAGTGGAACATTTTTAGGCAAGTTGAAAAAGTTTTAAGGTCGCGTCATGGCAATACTGTCACGTCATTAAGTAAGGCGATGATTTTGGTATCTTTGAATCTTGCCAAAAAGTTTCACTTCTGACACGTGTACTCGGTACACACACACGGTTGTTTTGTTTTATTTTAAAAAAACGTATTTTAACATTACGGCAATATAATTTTTTAGTAGGTACCTATTCCCCATTTGCATGTGTTATACTGTGTGCAAATTTCCTACTATTTCCCATGTCTTACATAACAATGGAGATTATACCTTTGTACAATATTGATTGAACGACCTATCTAATGTCTTATTACTATTCGATAGTGATATACACTAATTGTAGTGTAGAATGACATTCTATTTTATAAAATCGACATGCATTGATGCAAGGTTCGTTATAACATAACATGGTTATGTTCGATATTTCCTCGACAATATATTATAATTATGTAACTTTAATGTTGTAAATATTTGTACATAAAGATTATTAGCATTTCAGCAGCTTTGGATTTCGATAAATGATTTTATTTTGGTACTAGCTTTCCGACCGCGTTTTCAAAGAAAAGCTCGCATAGTTCCCGTTTCAGTGGAATTTTCGGGATAAAACCTATACTATGTGTTAATCCAAGTTCTCCATATATGTGCTAAATTTCATTGTACCTACGATAAATTCTAAAATTTTTGTGTTACAATTCGTTTGACTTTCGCTATTTTCCGACGAGTTCGACTAACACCCACGCGACTAAGCCGCCGGTACCAGCGTTCACACCATCATTTTTCTTTTTGTCATTGCGTACTAAGAACTCTGTAGAACCGCCATCCTGTTACAAATGACTCGAAATTTTGTGTCAATATCTCCCGGTCTACAAATAGATAACATGCAATATTCTTCTTATTTTGAAGTATACGACATCTCAGTACTGTCAAAAACATGACACTATTGGAATTTCTGTATATCTCAACGAGCATGTTGAGCTGCCCGGAGGTTATCCCGGATATCAATAGCATTCATTACCTCTATTTAGTTTAAATAATTTTAAAGTACAATTAATTATTATTATTTAAGTGTGTGATTGCAATGGGCTGAACGTGACCAACGAAAAATAAACTATATTTGTTCTTAAGGGCTTGGTCTAGTAGTGCAAACAAATGCATCCTGTCATCCTATATGTAAATAATACAAAATAATGTACTAAGGGAAAGTTGCTCCACTTAATTTTTAAAAATTAAATCATTCGTATGCATAATTTAATATTCGTAATAAGTATCAAAAATGACAATTTGAAACAATTTTCGTGAAAATTACACCGGGTGATTTTTTTTTTATCAGTACACAAAATTTGCGAATACTTTCTATTGATATCTTCAACTTCATGTTTATATAACTGATCAACTTTTACAAAGAAATTTGGACGAAATATAAAAAAAAAATAAGCTTTCCATACAAAATGCATAACTCTATACGTTTTTTTCGACCTAAGTTTCTTAGTGAAAGTTGTTCAGTTTAACTAATAAAACGGATAAACAAATTTTGTATATAATAAAAAAAATGTAATGTTTGTGTTAAAAAATTATTAAATAGAAAAATACACAAATGAAAACAAAAGATATTTATTTCTGACTAGCTTCCGCCCGCGACTCCGTCCGCGCGGATGTCAGTCTTCGTGTCTTCTACAGATTTATTATACATATTATGTATAATATATAGATTTATATTGATAAACCTAATAAATCTTTTGCTAGCATTCTGATGCTTTATCGGTTGCACTGGATTTATCTCTTTTTTTTCAATCGCTTGAATGATATAGGATGGGTCCTTGATGGACATCGAATGCTGAAGTCTCGAATCAATCAATTCTGACAGTAGGCAATTTATGTAAAATCTTGATAATGGTCCATCATTTTATTTTGCCTAAACGTTACATACTTTTTTATATATTCTATTTTTAACGAATGATTCACTCCAGTCCAAACAGCAAATAAGCAGACTTCTGCTTCTGCAACGTTTAGTTGTCCCTGAATTTGGAAAAAATAGTCATGATTCTTATCTATGACAAAAGTGTTATTTTTTGCATAGTATTTCAAATATTAAATTTTTTTTTAACCGCATCTTCCGCATTCATGTCTTTTGCCGGCATTAGACATTTAACTTCTACTAGTCCCATTTTCCCTTTTTGATATGGGAGTGTATAAAGTAAATTTTTTAGATATTTCTCGTTATACTTTTAAAAAGTTATTATTGTCATTTTGCTCATCAAGTAAAGTAATTTCGATATCAGTTTTAAGTTTTTTGATACCTGCAATAATAACGTCATAATCGCCTGCACATACTTATCGATTACACCCTGTATACAATCATAATGTTCACCATCCACATTCATAATGTTTTCCTGTCCTCCTCTCCTTTACGCTGTTCACCGATACATTTTAAATGAGTAAATCTGCTACCACTGAAGGATGTTTCATTGTGATCAGCAAATTTTCACCACTGTTGTCGATAATTTGTTTTTCATTTTTAATCAGCAATTGGGATTCATCAGTTTTGTTTTTTGCAGATTGGTGATGTACCCTAACAATACGTCGAAAAGGGAAAGCATCAACGAATTATCGTTTTCGTCCTCTTTTTTTATTCTTCGCGTCTCTGTTATTTCTGTTTGTTTAGTTCTCAACACCCACTGAATTTTCTATGTTATTGTGATCTTCCATAACATCTGAGTTTTGATGATGTGATGATAATCCATTCGTTTTAATATTGGTACTTAGAGTTGGTAGACTAAACTAGAAATGGCGGACTAAATTTGTCAGCGCGTCTGTAAGATCAGAATATAAAACCAACATCCTGTATTTAAGTTACAAAATTAATAATCAAACAAAATGCCACTACGTTGAAAATGACTAGAAGAAAAAATTAAAACACCTCGGATCAATTTTGGAGTAAACAAATCATTTTCCCCGTATGGGGATTTCCCCGGATGAACTTGGGAAGTTCAAGTTCTCAATACAAGTTTATATTATATTTCGTATTTCTCAAACGAAAAATGAACATTTTTGGAACTTCAAAAAAATTATATTATAAGAAAATTTATGAGCTTACTTTAGTTTTAAAGAAATATACATCCCTTTACTGACACCCCGTAAAATAAAGAAATTGTTGCCAATCACCTTTGCAATCTATTTGGTTTCATTAACTTTATGTTCGAAGATAATTTTTTTTCTAGTAGTTACACGCGTATTTTTTTCGTTTATTTTCCATATCGAAATCAAATGTTTAAAAATACGAATATTTGCACAAAACTAAGATAAAAATAATCAATTAACAAAAATATTAAATTTAATGAAGTAGAGCAACTTTCACTTCGGTATGAAGGAAAATCGAGCGTAGAGCACACGTCAGAACGCTCCGGCCCAAGGAGCGCGACTAAAGAAATTCGCTAGAATTTTTCCTAATTATTTTAAATATTTTTTTAATATTTAAAGAATTATCAAAATTCAAAAAAAAATGTTTTTTAAAGGATTAATACTCATTGGTCTTCAACCAACTCGAATAAATTAATGGAAAAAATAACTTTTAGCAGTATTTATCAATAGATTTTGTAAGGCAAAAAATGGGAAATTTAATGAATTTATAACGTTCTAATTAAGAAAATCATAAGTTTTTCGGCAATTGTATTCAGCAGTTTTTAATAACGACTATATAAGGATAATAATGCGCTGATCAGATTGTGTAAATTGTAATCGGTTGCAACGTAGTGAGTGCACAAACTTAGCTCGAAATGTCTTTGGGGGAAAGAGGCTTATCTTGAAGGCCTGATTAAGGTAACATAAAGTAACTTTACAACTGTGAAAAAATTCACGCGCATTGCGTATATAACACTAATTGATAAACAAGAAAAAAAAATTCAGTTTATCATTTCATTAGCCGGGAAAAAATTGTCAAATAACTTGTTGAAAACGCAATTTTGCTAGACTGCAGCCTTAAATAACATAATATTAATTGATTGAACCAGGAGAGTTTAAAATTGAGGAATATTTTGTCATATATTTTATTATTTTCTTTTTGTACAAAACCTAAGCATCTCTTTTGTTCCAGACGTGACCAGCAGTTCAGAATTGTCTCCATTGAGTGCCAACCATCTTAGCGGATCAGACGCTCACGTGAGTATTCAAAATTTACACTATAGGAAAGACTCTACCTTGAGCTTGTCGGGAAATAGTCTTCTTAAAAAAATATTGCTCTATAAAATTACTTACACCTATTAGCTACTGAAAGAAAAGTGGACCGATTCATTCAAATGGACGGGTATACCTTATTGAAGTGAAGGAATCTAGCTTGTAATATTATATATAATATACAACAATACCTACATATAAAGATGCTTCATTTTTATAAAGCTCCATTTTCTCTGTTAGTTAACATTATATATTATATATTATAATATTTTATATATTTATATATATTATACTTAGTTAACAGCTTGTTAAAACGGATCAACTAATACAAACATTAAACAAATCAGAGGTAGAGACTAGAGTTCTAAAGTCTCCTATATTATATATCCTATATTATATGACAGAGCGAAATATACTACCAAATAACAGCTTCCAGTTAGATATAGTCTCCTAAAATGAACATGAAATAGAAATTAAGTTATGAAACGCAACAGAACACACCGTAGCTACATCGCCAATCAAATCGGCGCCCGACGCGATCTGGCTGACCCTGCTAAATGGAATTAATTGCGTTTTTGCACGGCGACGGTGTACCTAAATCCATAGAACGTTATATTTTGTTTCCCGCCCGCAGAAAGGTAAACGCAAAAATGTCGCGACATGCGCGGCGCAGGAGAAGAAAGAAGTTTATTATCATTTTTGATATGTTATGTGCACAGAGTTATGTGGTTGCTAGTAGATATTTATTTTGTACTGCTGAACTTAAGGCTATAATGAAAACGCAATCTGGACTGACTAAATAGCATTTATCGGTAAAACGAATAAAATTATTAATGTCGATAGTTACACGTTCAACTATTTCAGACGTTTTAGATATATAAAATGTAACAGTAGGTAAATAGTAGCAAGATTTTCACCTTGACCGTTTCACTTCTAGCATTATGTTTTTCTTTAGCGACATTGATAAATCACCAACACGAAGATTGTACACTGTACATAGAGCTTGGTTCAAAGTTCTGTATGGGATAAATATGCATAGGGTGACAAATCTACATCGAGCTATGCTGCGCTGTACTGCGCTGTGCTGTGTTTGGTCAACTCGCTCGTCTAATATTTTAATGAGGATACAAACAACCCATGCTGTGCTGCGCTGTGTGAGGCTACGCTCTGTTTAAAAACGCAGCAGTCTCGAGCGAGGCGCGCTACCCGCCTTGCTGGGCCGCGCTGTGCCGAACTGTGCTATGTTTTTATGGAGCTCTGCCATGCTGCACTGTGTCGAGCTATGCTAGGTTTGGAGCACGCTGCGTGCCCCTCCATCGCCGCATTAAATTCATTAAAATTTTCCTTTTTTTTCACGTATGGTGTGAGGTAACAAGCTACCGTGACTGGACTCTTTTAACGACAAAATAACACATAAAATATCCATATCCGTTTCTTCTTCACTTTCATCTTCATCGGATTCAACTATGTCGTAATGTTTACGTTTTTTTTGAAAATAGGGTCATAATTGACGAGATAAACGACTACACGAGCTGCTGATTACTTTATACTGAGCTAGATTGTTTAGGATGTACTGAAACAAAATAGTATTGATCATACTTAGTTTATTAATTATTTTATTGACTTATAGTCTATCACAAATCAGTCCTCGAATTTGAGATGTTTTTCTTAAGTACTAGGGAAAACTAAATTAAAAACAGAACTTCTTTTTCAAAACAAAATAAACTTCTAAATAATAATAATAAACATATCAAAGCACATAATATTTTTCTATGTTTGGCTTAGTTTTGAGCCTTGTCTGTCCATCTTTTCCCAAGTAAAAATCACTGGAACTTCACTGTGTTTTTCCTCAGATATCTCTTCATTGTCATCGTCTTGCTCGGTTTCGTATGTCTCTTCTTGTACCTCCACGTTGTCTTCCACCTCACTGTCATTTTCGTCTTCATAGCAGAACCAGAACTTGATTCTTCCAGCAACAATCTGATTTGATCATCGTTCATTTTGACATGAAGTATGGCCTAAAAAATTGGCCAAAATATAATTTAGAGCAACATTCATACATATATTTTTTTACTAAGTATACATACTTCATAAAGAATTCAAAGTCTGTAAAAATATATAAATGTACAAAATATATAATATTAATACTTACACAAAAAGTTGCACCTATACTCGCGTCGGTCTCATGGACCGATTGGCGCCAAATGCAAAAAAAAAATCGCACACACACGTGAACTTCTGCCGACCACGCGACGTGCACTAAAATGAAGTTAGCCCCAAATCCGGAAACTAGCAAGGAACTAGGCTTCACAGGATTTACCTGCATAAAAATAATTACGAAAATGTGTTTCGTCGGTCTCACAGACCAACGCGCGAGTATAGGAAGGTTAAAAAACGTAGCTTTAGAAACACAGCACATCACAGCGCAGTACAGCGCAGCATCGTTTAATTGTTAAAAAAACGTAGCTTAAGAAACACAGCTAAGGGTGACAAATCAACATCGAGCTGTGCTGCGCTGTACTGCGCTGTGCTGTGCTGTGTTTCTTAAGCTACGTTTTTTTAACAATTAAACGATGCTGCGCTGTACTGCGCTGTGCTGTGCTGTGTTTCTTAAGCTACGTTTTTTAACAATCTAGCTCAGTATAAATAGACCGGGAGATATTGACACAAAATTTCGAGTCATTTGTAACAGGATGGCGGTTCTACAGGGGTCTTAGTGCTCAATGACAAAAATAAAAATGATGGTGTGAACGCTGGTACCAGCGGCTTAGTCGCGTGGGCGTTAGTCGAACTCTTCGGAAAAATAGCGAAAGTCAAACGATTTGTAATACAACATTTTTAGAATTTACCGATAGCCCATAAAAAAGAAGTAGGCGGTAGTGTCATGCCATACTTTTCCGGTGTGACTTACAGCCCGCCATACCATGTTGATTTAAAAAAAAACAATTCAACAATTTGTACTAGGCTAACTTTTGCACAGGTAACCATCGTCGTGCAGCCATTTACGAAAATCGCTATGCCATACTTTTCGGACGATTCCAAATGGTAGCCATACCGCCGAAAATCTGCAAATTTTTTTCTCGCCGAACGATTTGTACCACCTTAAATTTTTTTTCAACAACTCCTGAATGATTATAAATAAAAGTGTGATAATGCCATACCTGTGGGAGGTGGCGAATGTGTATAAGATTTCTTGTATTGAAAGATGTTATTCGTATTTTGAACGATTTGTAACAGTATGGCACTAATTTTTCCTGTAAGTTTGAGGATCAAAGAATATAAATCCAAAATTTCACAGATCTAGGTGGTGGTTTTCCCCCTACTAGAAGTATGGCAAATATAATAATGGTCACATTTTATCAAATACTCTCCAAAAATCATAGGCCATATAGATCTATATTAAATGAACAATGTATTCAAGGTATTTAATTGGTTAAGGATTAATGCTGTATTGGTTAAAATCGCTTCGAAAATTAGCCATTATTTGTCGTAAAAAGTAAATGACAAAAATAAGTTATTGTGGGTTATCCATAAGAGATAGACATATACCATCGCGGACTTTTCTGTAGACCTTTTCAATGTGTATAAATACTTAGTACATTATTTTGATAAAACTCGTAGGGTTCAGCCTGCGTTTGCAATGTAAGCGGAATAAATGGAATTTTTTACGACTTCACATTAGAAACCTCAAAAATAACAGTACTTCTCTACTATTTAATGGATGTTATTATACATATAAACCTTCCTCTTGAATCACTCTATCTATTAAAAAAAAACTGCATCAAAATCCGTTGCGTAGTTTCAAAGATTTAAGCGTACAAAGGGACATAGGGACATAGGGACAGAGAAAGCGACTTTGTTTTATACTATGTAGTGATAGTGATGATAGTGATAAGCTCGACACAGCGCAGCATGGCAGAGCTCCATAAAAACATAGCACACTAGTTCGGCACAGCGCGGCTCAGCACGGCGGGTAGCGCGCCTCGCTCGAGACTGCTGCGTTTTTAAACAGAGCGTAGCCTCACACAGCGCAGCACAGCATGGGTTGTTTGTATCCTCATTAAAATATTAAACGAGCGAGTTGACCAAACACAGCACAGCGCAGTACAGCGCAGCATAGCTCAATGTTGATTTGTCACCCTTATACTGATAAAGAAACGTATCCAATAAAGTGAAACAGGTACAATATTATAATTTCCGTGAAAAATGCGCTCATTAAAATTTACCCGCACCTCTATAGACTATAACCCACAACGCTACACCTATTTTTTTCTTTAAAATGAATTTAAATAATAACGAAATACTTTTTTAAATGCGCACACCTAAACTGAATTATTACCGACCATAGAGATATACGTTAGATAACTTTTAAAGCTACCTACAATTTGACCCTGCAATCGTTGCGCCTGGACGCCCTTATAACTTAGGGGCATGAAAAGAGATTACGGAAAAATTTAATAATCCATCGATCGGCCAGGACGAAACAGTTTGTTTACAAACACGTGTAACGATACATTGAGCAGGTACGATATTTTTAAAAAACATTGCCTTGATAGATTTTCAACCGACTTTAAAAAGGGGGAGGTTCTCAATTTGACTATTTTGGCTGTGGTACCACAATAATTTTATCTGGGTGAATCGATTTTGAGGATTTTTTTTAAATTAGAAGCTTGCGTCTAACGTAAGTCTTTTTTAAATTTTGTCTATTTCTGACCATTTGAAGGCGGTTTTTTTGGTAAACAATAATTTTAAAGTGATTTTATATATGAACAGTGCATATTGTTGAACCCCTAATTATGCACAGTCGAGCTCCTGCAACTTGGTAATTCAATAACGCAGAAACTACGACGCATATTGTACTGAACTCTGATCTTCTAAGAGTTTAAATTTTAAAACGTCTTAAAGGTTAAGTCTGTGGTTATAAGACTATAGGAAACCTAATAGCGTGTTATTGTCGACATGTAATTTAATATAATATCATAGTTGAAGTAAATAAGTAGGTAATTGAATACGCATAATCAATTAATGAAGTCTACCGATTCTGATCTGCCATATTATCTTGATTGAAATAAAAAACACAGTACATAAAATAATTGGCAATATTTCAGATATTATGCTCTATATCTTTTACTACAAGGAGAATGTAATTAAAATAGAAGTAGCTCCAAATGTTGCTTGTCTATCGACATTTATTTTGCTTAGCAAAGCTTGTGCGCTATTCCAAACTGAAAACTAGTATATCTCTACAATATCATCGACATTTGTGCAATCGTTCCAGCATGATTCAGTAACTAACATGCATCCAAATTTTCCAATTCAAATCCAAATTTACATTATCAGCCCACATGGTTAAGGTCTGAAAATTAAGATACATACCTGTATTAGGCAAAATAGTCCAATGAAATCTAACCGCCAAATTTGAACCAAACATGAGTACCCCGGTAAACAGACTCTTACAATTGGCAACAGGTACTCACGGCCGGTCGATAGCAATTCACCAAAATTGTTATGAACATGAAATTAAAGGACTTCTCTGTTATTGTGTAAACTAACAAGCATGCTACTCTTATCGATCGACCACTACCTCAAGGACAATATGCTTTTATATCAGCCGTGCTTTAGTTGTTCTGTGCCTGTCTCCGAATTGAACGACTCGCCAGCCACGGAAATATAAGTTACGTTGCGTCTGTCAGATGTATTAAAAATTGCGCGGCATGCGAAATTACTGATCAGTACCAACCATACCGAATTAACCGTTAAGAACGGTTAGGTGTTCCAACGAGTTCCTTTTATATTCCTTTTAAATCTCCTTTGTTTGTTTAATAATTGAACTGTAATTGTTAATTGGTCCAAATAAATTTATAAAGACACTTTTGAACAATTATATCAACCATTCATAAAATAAACTAGTGATCCATAAGAGAATAATTGGATGTGGTCGAAATATTCTGTGCGTTTTTCGGTATCACAATACAGTACATTTGAATAAATAATGAAAATACTTTTCATGCATAATTATTCACGCTCACTTAATTTCAATATGAATACAAAATTCGTTTTAAACAATATTTCTAATGAATTTAGTTGAACATATGACTGTAGAGGTAGGACTGTAAAGCTAAAGTATTGTACGCAGATGTCGGGAGGACTGTCAGGGTCGGGTTCGGTGATCGACGAGCGTCACAGGGAGGACGACCGCCACGTGCAGTTCGACGGGGAAGACGAGGACATGGAGCCTCTGGACGACGCGAGCGAGGAGCGACGCGCACAGAGACACCAGTAAGTATAATAAGTAAAAACACACGCAATCGCACCGCGTCCTACGGTGCTTTTCCAACAATAATGTGCAAGGACATGTGACAAACTCAAAATTTATTTATTCAATTAGATTTCTTCTAGAAACACTTTTAAATCGTCATTAGATACATATTTGTAACATTTACCACCGTCGTTTGTCGTGCGAGAATGTCTAGCTATGCTGTGAAAATGTGAGGTGCAAGAATGCGTAGAAATGTCTTCTATTACTCAAAATTATAGAACTAATGAAACATACCTCGCACGCATTCCTCGTTACACATCCTTACACATTATTGGTGGTAAAGCCCTTAGCCCTTCTATGGCTAACACGGAGAGACAACACAAAAAGGCAATGGCAGTTTGATAATACAGATAGCACACCAAAAATGGTGTCAATGTGTCAATGCGAAACCGATATTTTAATTTTATCTTGCATTAAATAACAATATGTGTTTGTTTCCTTCAAGATTGTGCGTGCGTTAATTAAGGAAATTTCTTCAAGGTGCTTTTAATGTATTTTTATTTAGTTGTAAATTATTTATATTTCTTCTTTCTTAAACTATATGTATGTAACTACCTGCGGATAACAAAAGAAAAATAAATTTATAGTAGCTACAAGGGATACCTTCTGGATTAAAAGTTAAATGAAAATTGATGTTTAGTGTTAGTGTTAATTTAAAGATATAATTATTTCTAACATGTTAAAATTCTAGACTGATAAGATTATACATACTTCCAAAAATATATATTACAAACTTAGACTACGTCAAATGTTACTCTATTGGACTTTACGTAACATCATATTATACACTGTGCGTATTATACATTCTATACAAATTTATGACAAAATAATTACGTGTAAAAGTTGGCAAAGTTATCGTTAAAATGGTCGATACGGAAGTCACCTGAGAACATCAGTGGTGGGACGAAAATAGAGTGAAACAGAAACTCGTGATATTGGCATTGTCCCGAGTCTGTTCGAATAGTGTCAAACGTTTTTTTCGCTTGTCGTACATTTGGGAAATGTTCTGTGCCCTTGAATATTCACGGAACGAGGTATTTCAGTGGTTTTTGAGATATGCCAGTGACATACAGCCGCGCTTCGGAGGCAACGCACAAGCGGTGAGTGCGCCGCAAGACGTACCTAGCCACGCTCTCATGGAATGAATGAATATTAGAGACACCAGTTTATATATGTATAAATAGTCATGCATGAGTTAGTTCATTTCATAGTATAACGCTAGATGGTATCGCATGGGACACACACCGCCCATGCGCACCGACTGATATTATTAGGAAGTTTTTACTAGACGAATGTTTTGTTCTATTTTATATTATAAATCATTTAAAACATAGATTTTACTCACCCTAATAATCAAACCTCTTGTTATAAATTACTTACCAATAGATACCAATCAAGAAAACAGTAGATTTGATACAGTTAGAAATATGAATCAATTATACCGTAGTAAATAGAGTGTTATGCTTGACTGAATGTCTGCAGCGTTCCGGCCACCTACCATAATAACACTTCGTGGTTACTGCATCTGCCCTTGCAGTTATACTGGGTCAAGACGTTTATAATTTTATACGAACCTTCGAGATGTAAAATATTAACGGTGTTAACTTGTATTCTTATCAATGCTTCGTTACTCAGCAGTTCTTTGCAATTTATTGAATCACTCACTATAGGATAGGCTCTATACTCGTATTAGGTTATAGGCTCATTTACAATATGAGCGACTAATGAAAAGTAAGTCTTTAAAACTAAGTAGGTACTTTATCTTCTCATTAAAAGCAACATGCTGTTATAATTACGTATATTTTGCATTATTAAGCCCTTTAGTCTGATAAATATACGTATCATTTCTTATATAATGATTATCAGTGAGTTGATAAATTTTAAACGTGAATCAACTTTTTTGTGAGATATATCGATAAAATTATTATCAGGGCATTTGCGTGCGCCAAATTGATGAGGACTTTCAAGCACGTGTTTGTACCTTAACGCCCGTAGCACACCTCCGCTGCGAAACCATGACCGCGGAACCGCTAGATGAATTCCGCTGTGATCAAGTGTAGTTTGAGTAGCGGAACCGGCATCGGCGAAACCTCATGCGAGTCAGTCCGGAAGCAACGATCAAAGCGAAATGTCGTCGTTATCGGAGTCAGAGGAAGAAGAAATATTATTGTGGACTTTAACTTTGAAAAGACATAAAACTCGTCGAATTTGGGTGCATGAGATTAATAAAAAAAGAAAGAAATCAGGAGAAAACCTACTATGTAATGAACTCGAGTCCCATGAAGATCGTTTCTATACATATACATATGTATTTTTAGAATGACCCCTCAGAGTTTTGATGATTTACATACTCTTTTACAAAAACAATGTAGTTCCGCGTTTTATTTTTGCCGGTTTTGACAAACACGCGCGAAAACATTGCGGCACCGCAAACAAATAGCGGCGTGAGCGCGGTAGTGTGGCTGGCTTTAGAAGAGATCGGCGAAACCGCGCGAAGAAAGAGATAAAAAATAGTTAGATGTATGTGTTAGAACAGGCAGTTTCGCTACTGTTCCGCTTCTCGTACACGGGACAAGACAGAGCGAAACTACTGCGGTTCCGCTGTTACAGTTCTGCAGCGGAGGTGTGCTACGGGCCTAACGGTTGCAATATACTTGAAGAGTACATAATATATAGTATAATATAGTGACGTTTATACAAGATATACGTGAGATTGTATGATATATAACAATAGATAGCCGATATCGAATTCAAAAAAGGACGATAAATATGTTTTTATATCAACCTATCTTTGTACGTAGATACCTATACATTTGAAGAAAATTCTATTTAAAGAAAACTGCATGAGTATAAAAATTTATATATTATGAGAGATCATAAAGAGCGAAAAGAATAATAAAATTTTCTTATAATATTCTTACGTGTATTTTTAATGGTCGGAACTGGGATGAAAGCAAACCAAATAAAATCATTTATTTGCGTAACGAAAAGTAATAAGTACTTACCTAGTTATGTACATGGTGTTTGTATGAATATAGAATTTTTTTTTATTCAATCACTAAAAAACTAACTTCAAACATTGAAAAAGTTAATTATTAGGGTGCACTCACACACATCAGTCACCGTCACGGCACGTCACCGGACAGGATTAAAAAAAAATATGTATCAATAGTTCTAGTATGACTCTGTTCCCACACGACAGTCGCCGGCACGAAATCTATCAGTGACGTCACCGGTCAGGCACGTCAAATAATCTTTCCATACATGTATCATACTTTTATCCCCACTCACCCGGTGCCGTCACGTCTCAGTTCAGTCAGCGTCGTGCTACCGTCAATTGCTACATGTTCTCTAGCGTGACACACGTCTAATCACTGACTAACCTGATGTATGTGTTCAATGATTCAGTCAAACCGGCGACGTGACTGACGGACAACATGACGGTGACTGGTGTTTGTGGATACGTACACGAACCGTCACCGATCAGTCATCGGTGACTTGACGGTGACTGATGTGTGTGAGTGCACCCTTATTGTAAAATATAGATCGGATAACCTTCAATCTATACTAATATTATAAAGAGGAAAAGTTTGTAAGTATGTATGTAAGTATGTATGTATGTATGTATGGTTTTCACGCAAAAACTACTGGACCGATTTCAAAAATTCTTTCACCATTAGAAAGCTGCATCTTTACTGAGCAACATAGGCTATATTGCATTTTCAAAAAAATTAGAGATCCTTACCAAAAATGCAATAATGTAACCCAAGGTGTAAAAAAATCCTCAATAAAACTTCTGTCATCGCGTGCGCTGCGGAATCTATTGAAGATAGAACAAAAAATGTTCTACAGTATTATAGAATGGATCAATATCTACAAGAAAGTCCGCGATACCATATGTCCATCTTCAGTAGTTATGTTACTACAACAACTTTTTTACGTTTTCAAAGTAAATAGAAGTGCCGACAGTAATCAAACCATGTTATCCATACACATATATTAATCCTTATCCCATTAAATGATGTTTTATTATAGACTGTTTCAATACCAGCAAAATACTTTTTAAATGAAAAGAATTGGATGTTCCATTCAAAAGATATAACGAATTTAAAAGTGTCAATCTACAGAAAATAGTAGGTATACTGTTCGAGTAGGCCGTAGTGCGGGGGTCACGGAGGAATTCTACCAATATGCGTCTTGACGGAACACAGTGGGGTTTTGGTCGGTAGGAATCCGACATAACCCACGGCCCCTCCCCTGGAGGCCGTGGGTATCTATGAAAGATTTCCCCACTAAAACAAAAAAAAAAAAAAGGCCGTAGTGCGGGACGGGGTAAAGGTGATTTTCATGTCCGACCTATAGTAGACTTTTCACTGTAAAGATATCGCTATCTATGCGGGTGAAACCGCAGGGCATTGCTAGTATTTAGATAAACTTACAAGATAACTCTTTATAATTAGATTTACATTCAAAGAAATACATTTGTATTACCTAAACCTGCTCCACCTTGATAAGTTTATAGGTCTAATGTAAATAAACATTGAGTACCCAGCAAGCACATAAATTGTATATTAACCAAAAATATATACAGAATTATGACTTGAAGTTATATTAATTATTTATATCGTCACTATCCAAATATAAGGACTTTATAAAGGCATTTGCTTCATCAAATAATGCTAACTGTTATATTATGGTTACCAAAAAATTGTTACTATGTCAAAAATCTTAAATAAACGTAGGATAATTCTAAATTACAGCTTCTAAAACAGCTTTCAAACTTATAGTAAGACTATTATCTTATATTGGTAATTTTAATAACGTTTCGCTCTAAATAAGCATAAATAAATTATTTTATAGTGCCTTTGAACGTATGTTGGTTTTTTAAAGAATAAAAGCTTTATAATAGTCCATTATTGTGTTAATTTAATGCTAATCCTATATTAACATTGACTTTATAACAATTATTGCTTTTGCTCCGTTTTCTTTCAAATCTATTCATCTCTACAGTATATAGCTATATATTGATCGAAATAAAAGTATTGTTAGAACTATGAGTAATAATAACATCGTAATTTGAATTTGGTTAATGGATAAAAAGGCTGTCAATAAAACTACAAAACAGGCGGAATCAAATGAAAACTTTAAAAGGAGTATACTGATTTTATTAATAATTCATTTTTATAATATAAATATTATATATTTTATAATATAATATTATATAAGATTGTAGTAAACAAAAAAAGATTCTTCATCGGCATCTTCATATTATGTTGGGAAACGCTTTACTTTGCAGGGCATGTTGGATCTGAAAAGAACAAGCAAGTTTCTTTTTTAAATGGCTTAATTAAAAATCTTGGCTTATTTATTTTATACCAAGTACCTAACTAATTACGGTTCCCTGATAAGCTCGATAAAAATCAGTCACTAATACGTATAATGAGTTTAAGCATCATAACATATTTCCGAAGTGCTGTTATATGGCTGAACATAATAAGTGTCTTGTATTACACTATATACTAGCTCTAATTTTTGTGACAAACCATATTAAAATGAACAGCACTATTATGCTATCGTGAAATGCCTAAAGCTTTAATTTCATTTGTCGCCATTTGCTTTCCTTTTTCTATCTTACAAAAATAATACAAGTTACTAAGATCTGACTAGAAAGGGAATGAAATCATTTGTATTTTGTACCAATATCTTTATAAGGTACTTTAATTGTTAAAACTATTACTATAATCTAAATTTTGTGATATTTGTTAAAAATAGGTTATGTTTTATAAAAAAAAATATACTAATAAAGTATATTAGCGAGGGCGCGTGTATTCTTTCTCAATAACATGTATATTTCACCCGACAAACTGATGCGCGCAGCTAATTTCACTCAAAACATTCAGAAATACAGGCGGTACTTACCCATCATTCAATATTAATTTTCACATTTAAATATTTCAAGTCCACATAACGTTGCACGATCAAAAACAGATCAATATATTTTTAAAATCAATAAGATTTTCTTTTTTACAAAGGAATTACAACAGTTAGCATTGTTATGAAATTTTAATAACAGATTGTAATTTTAAAAGCTATATAATGACTGTAATGAAGTCGCAAAAAATGTCATTTGTTTATTCATGTGCTCATATCTGACTTAATTAATGATTTAATACGATAATTATAATGCTATTAAATTGCCTTTATATAGCTCAACGCTGTCTAAAGGGGGGGCCCAAATTTTACTTATAAGAGTCGTATAAAAGAAATACAGCCGATATACGATTTGGTTATAATGCTTTGTACATGAACTCGTGCTATCATAAGTTTGTTATAATGGTGTTTTGTGCTTGCTGGGTATCTATAAATTAATTGAGGAACACGAAGAGTGTAAAGATCTCGCCGTTTGATTTTACTCCACTAAATAAACTATGGAAATTAAATAAGAGGGCAAACTAATTTATGCCGTTTTTAGTGTGACCGTGACCACTTTCAACATTAGGTTAAATAATATTACCTACTTAGTTAATCCATACTAATATTATAAATGCGAAAGTAACTCTGTCTGTCTGTCTGTTACTCAATCACGCCTTAACTACTGAACCAATTTGCATGAAATTTGGTATAGAGATATTTTGATACCCGAGAAAGGACATAGGATAGGTTTTATCCCGGAAATCCTACGGGAACGGGTTTTTCTTTTCAAATGCGGGCGAAGCCGCGGGCGGAAAGCTAGTTACTTATATTTTTAAGTTACTAGCTTTCCGCCCGCGTTTTCATAGAAAACCCCGCATAGTTCCCTTTCCCGTGGGATTTTAAAACCTATCCTATCTATCAAGTTGGATCGAACTGCACATGGTGTGCGAATTTTATTATAATCGGTTAAGTGGTTTAGGAGTCCATTGAGGACAAACATCGTGACACGAGATTTATATACGTACATATACCTATACATATTAAGATATATGTATATACACTACTTATAACTCAAGATCGATTGAACAGCTTTTAATAATTGTTGGCTAGTTGGACTCGTCTCCACTTGGATATGGATAATATGTGTATCGATAATAGTCAAAATTATTATTATAAAATTAACTACAAAATTAAGAAAACCAAAAAATATTACGACCCCGACTCTAAAAACTACACGACAGTATGTACATTTTCATTTCATTAATATTATAAAGAGTAAAGGTTTGTAATTATGTATGTATGTTTGGTTTCACGCATAAACTACTGGACCGATTTCGAAAATTCTTTCACCTGAAAGCTGCATCTTCACTGAGCAACATAGGCAATATTGCATTTTCAAAAAAAATTGAGATCCTTACCAAAAATGCAATAATGTAACCCAAGGTGTAAAAAATTCCTTAATAAAAATTCTGTCATCGCATGCGCTGCGGAATCTATTCCTTGAAGTACGAGGATGTTTCTTATGAAAAAAAAACGTAAACATGTAGGTACCTACCACGGGCGAAGCCGGGGCGGACCGCTAGTAATATGTATAATAAACGCGATATAAAGTTGTGGTTCACTTGTAGCGCGGCCACTTGTAGCTGAACGAAACGCCCCAAATTCCCTGAACTTCGCTTCAAATGTCGGTCAGGTTCAAGTTCACGGCGTACGACAAATATAACGATTTTCCGATTCTTTAGATTCCTTGAATTGAAGGAAAATGTTTATTTTAAAAATATTCAATTAATTGGAATTAAATGTCTCATTTGACTCTTTGATATTATCTATTGAATAAAAAACGTAATGAAAAAACGTATTAATATCTGTAATAAGGACTCAATAACGTTTCAAGGGCCAATTTTTTGCGTGCTGTCAGAGCTTTCTGAGTAATGTATTAGAAAATAGAGTTAAAGGTCACATCTTAGAAAAAAATCTTCAATGCCATACCATAACAGTGCCGAAAGCTTTTTTGTTAATCCTCTTATATTTCACAAATAAGTATAACGCTAAATAAATTATTTATATTTTCCATCACATTTTTTTGTATTGTCTAAAAAGCGTAACATATTTTGATTGAGCGCCAAAAAGAAGAGCCAAAAATGTTTATTTCACACATTCGTCATGCGGTTGAGTCGGCGACCATTGTTTTATGTTTCCAATATTATTACATATTTATTTTATGAAAACACTAGCGGTCCGCCCCGGCTTCGCCCGTGGTACATAATATTTACGTTTTCTCTACATAAGAACCATCCTCGTACTTCAAGGAATATAATAAAAAAAGAATTATCGAAATCGGTTCAGCCGTTCTCGAGTTATGCGCTTACCAACACATTTTGCGATTCATTTTTATATATATACTAGCGGTCCGCCCCGGCTTCGCCCGTGGTACATGTTTACGCTTTCTCTACATAAGAACCATCCTCGTACTTCAAGGAATATAATAAAAAAAGAATTATCGAAATCGGTTCAGCCGTTCTCGAGTTATGCGCTTACCAACACATTTTGCGATTCATTTTTATATATAAGAAGATAAGAGAAGATTGATGTTGTTGTGAAATACACTGATTTTATATTCAAACACTAGGATTTAGCATAATTAACGTAACATTAGTTCGACTGGTCAATACTTAATTATAGTGATGCGTGACTAATGGAATATCAATTTTAATGTTATTATATTTATCTAAAATAAACCGCTGTGTGGTTGATTTCGCAAAATTGTATTAAAATATAGAAAGGGATTACAAATAATACTCAACGATTGAAATAGCACAAACTATCATTAAGAATAAATTTTTATTGAATAACCGTTTAAAAAAATATGACTCATGCAAGTGTATGTTTGGTACCTATAAAAAATAACCTGTCTGATCGTGGGTACGTTTTTTTCTAACACCAAGTTTGTTAAAAGCTTAGTGTTTTTTTCACATTCCAAATTGTTTGTATATATTTTTTGTATTGGTTGATATGGTACATGGCAGATATGTATCTTGTAAAATATACATGCTTCAATCATAGAACATTGTATAGATTTAACATTTAATTGAACTATTTCCAAGTATGATGTTATCGATTTATAAGAAGCAATTTACATTTCCGTCATTTCTTTACGTTTTTATTTCATTTTGTACTAAGTATCTCATTATAACGCCGACAAAGTGGTAACTGCGTTCAATGTGAATAAATTATTCACAAACTCTTTTCTAAAAGCGAACACAAAGCAAATATTGCACGTTGAATTTTTTCGAATGTTCTAGAATACTGTTTATACATTTCATTTAGTTAATGAAGTAAACAATTGCGATTTCCGTATCAACTCCCGTGGGCGATCCCCATTTACTCTCAGCTGGAGGATATTATCGCCTTGGACTGGAATCACCTTTATTTATACACTTTGTTTAAAAATAGACTTTTTGTTGCTAATTTCTAAATTGTTTAAATATTATAATACCATTTATTATCTATACAATTGCTTGGTATTGCATGAAGGGAGTAGTATAGTTTCGATAACTTATGAATGTTACGTTTAATCCTAGCATCATTTATATACCGTTTTAATACTCCTTTTTTGGTATATCATTACTTGAAACCCGTTTACCAAAATCTGATTTTATTACATCCCACATTATTTTCACACAGCCGTCACTTACACCCGCACAAATCGCGTAAGTTCTCGCTACAAGAGGGGGGGAGAGGGGTGCCCTTGCTGGGCTTCCCGACGGGCGAGCGGCGTGTTTCAACTGTGCCCACTGAGGAGACATTACCTGAAGCGGACCAGGATGAATTGCGGAGCCATCGCAGTGACGACCCGAGGGGTATGCGACGTCATAAGGTGATGCCAAGGGTGAGTAAGCCTATTGGAAATTATTTAAGCTCTTTGTAGGGATGCTTACGATCGAATGTTATTAGGGTATTCATTAGAATATATTTCTGAACCATTAATTAATTGAAATTGATTCCATATTGCTCTACTTCAAAGGTACTAAGCACCTGAAAAGAAATGTCAAACCATAATTGATATTATAAGAAAGTAAAACAGGTTAAGGTCAGAAGAGATTTATGGAAAAAAACCTTTTCTTTCTTTGCGTTGTAGCTATTTATTCACACGAGGCCAGGGAAGCGGCGGGCAAGCCTCCCTGGATGAATCTTGTCACGTACACGCATGATAATAATGCTCTGCAAATATTTGGTACTCTACTTCAGGTAGAATTTATTCCAACATGGCATTGAACGAAATAATTTGTCTAACAGCCTACAACAGTGCATCTCAGCAGGAGGGATGGCGGCGACAAGGTCCACGCGTTCCTGGCAGACTCTGCGTACAAGAAAATGTACGACCACAGCCCGCACGCGGTAAGGAATTAGGAAATAATTCACAGCAGTTGCGTCGTATTATCTAACATTGTGAATTCGATAGACTGAACATTCTTGCCATATCAACAGGTAGCGATAGGTGGTGATAAATGTTTAAAATCACGAGATATGTGCCGTTTTATAAAAGGTATTTGAGGAAGTAATTTGGCAGTACCGTTCGATATGTCTGTTATGCAGGTGTTCGTGCAACTCGACGAGTTGTTGGCGACTGAGGATGGGGACGCCGAGTGGAAGGAGACCGCTCGGTGGATCAAGTACGAGGAGGACGTGGAGGAGGGCTCGGCGCGCTGGGGCAAGCCGCACGTGGCCTCGCTGTCCTTCCACTCGCTGCTCAACTTGAGACGATGCCTGGAGACCGGAGTGGTACTCCTGGACCTGGAGGAGAAGGATCTGCCCGGAGTCGCTTATAGGTAAGGAGGGTGACGAGTATATGCATCCAAAAATCAAAATTTGAATAGATTTGAGATGTAGGTAAAGACAAAGGTATACTTGTGATTCTTGTGAAGTCTCAAAATGTAACTGATGAATGTAATTTTCCTCAAACATTTTTGACAAGAAAATTCCAACTGATATTATAGCGCATAGAAATCTGAAAATTACATTATTGTAAGTTAAAATAAAGAGCAGAAACTTTTAAAAAGAAAGTACATAATTCATTAATTTGAATATTTCCCCAGGGTGGTTGAGAGCATGGTTACAGAGGGGTTGATAGAAGAAGATGATAAGCCAGTGGTTATGCGCTCTCTGCTGCTACGTCACAAGCACGTACACGACGAAAGGTTCAGGTTCTCTATTAGTGCCCGCAAACATTCCTCTTACACCAGCTTACAGGTAATATATAGATTCATATATCCTCTTTACTACGATTGTATTATAATATCTATAGGTCACTGAAAACATGATTTTTAAATCAGATATAATATATTTCATTGAAAAATAGTTATCGATATAGATTTTGCCTTTTTACTAGATAACCATATTATTACGTTAAAAGTTTGTTCTTGTTTAGGGAAGTTAGTGATATCTCCCTGTAGTGACGCCTTATCACCATGGAGTATTGTTATCACAATACTTTTGCACATTAAACGCAATAAAACATTGTAATTTTATGTCCAAAACGCCAAAATAATACTATTTACAAGGTGTGTGAAAAATAATGATAAATTATCGACGTTATCGACTTTTTGACAAGTTTACGATATCAAAGATTAGGGTATTAACTACGCTTCGTGTAGACTATTTTTTGTAGAAACAATGTTTCAAGGTTATCATAGGAAGCCCTTGTTATGTAGCAGATTAATCATCAAAATCTTGTGTATCAATTGTTTCCTTTTAGAAATCCTGATAACTTAATTTATTCTCTTTAAGTTTTACGATTATTTTTATTTATGGATAGAGTTCACTATTCCTTTTGCTTATGAATTATCATATCAGCCATAAATTAGTTCCTTCATAGAATGTATCCACAACTTATGGTCACCACTACGATACACACACGATACAACACGAGAAGATCATGTCAATATGGTTCAAACAACATCAATCAATCACATAACTATAACATTAACAATTATACTTAGATCACATTACAACATAATACGAAAAGCTCATGTTAAAATGGCATTCATGTACGACACACATCAAAACATCCATCCTATCTGACATTGATTATAAACCACGGTACCGAATGAAAAGCAGGCCATGTCAAAATCGTTCAAAACACGAAACTTTAATCACTTAAACCTAACATTGACATTAGACCACAGTCGGTACAATATGAAAAGCTCATGTCGAAGAATACCAAATATCGATTGGGCCCTTTACACATTGGGCAGAGTTGGCCCAAAAAACGATCGACATTTATAATAACAGCCGATCATGGACATTTAGGCAGGCCTTCGACACTATCGTGATTGCCTCTACCCGTCTAAGGGCGGCCGTACAGTATACACTGACCGCTTCAAGCAGTTGAGACCGACGGCTTGAAGCCGCGACCGCGTGGTGAACTATGGGCATTCATTCACTGCCGTACACATGCTGCCTGTCAACTACGCGGTTTGTAGCGACAGCTCGAGCAGTCAACGACCGACCGTTCGAGCAGTCTGCGTACGTCGCTCAGCCGTTAACTGCTCAGGCCGCCCGTGTACGGCCGCCTTAACTACCATTGTGTAGAGGGCCCATATCACATTTACCATGGATATTTGCCTTGTGATAACATAGCTGATAAGTAACAAGTACCAATGAAAAGAAATGCTCACGTATCAATGGTGTGCAGTCGCTGTGGCTAGACGAGGTGGCGCCGGCGGGCGGGCATCGCATTCGGTGCTCGCTCTGCTCCACCACGGGCTCCTGCAGGCGGCACAGCGCCCACCTCCTCGTACGGAACATCCCTGTGCGCCCTTTGTACCCTACCCTAGTAGTGCTCATGCTCTTGTTGTTCCACGCTGGCGTGCGTTCATTAAATCACTAATTAATCGACATAACTCGACATTCAAAATTTTAATGATATGCAATTTCAAGTGGTATTTGCGCCCTGTTTGTAAACACGTCGATTGTGGTGGTGTTTTTTTTCGTTTTTTAGTTAACGCCCGCCAACGGTAGAGTGCCAACATTAGTTGTTTTTTGTCACCCATTAGCGCAGCTCATCGATGTTTTTTATTTTGTTTGTCACCGTTCATTACTTTCAAAAATAAACTTGTCTTTATGACGAGTCGAAAATACGATCCCGTGTGAAATGAATGACCTAACATCAATCATGTAATCGCTTCGAGATTATTTCCATAGATGTTATTTTAAATGCATACGATTTTTTGTGTCTAATAAGATTCACGATGAAAAGTATATGAAGATCATGTGGAATGATCGGTACAAACGCCAATGTATTGGATGTGTTTGCTTTTGACGTCATTATAAATAGTTTCATTGTTTTAGAGTTAGTATTATTATACGGTTTGTTTTTAGAGTTAGTTTGAAAAACGACAATAAGTACAAACATTGAACGTTGTTCTACAGTAGCTTTGTATGTCATCACACTAAACTCATAAGTAACTTATAATAAACCGTTTCCAGAATCTTGCCGATCAGAAACGGCGTCAGAGCTCTGCTCAGATACCATCCGACAGAACTGATGCGCGGAAGAAGTCCTCAGCCGCCGGGCTCGATGCCCGCGAAGTGGAGTACCTCGCCACCGGCACTGTTGGCTCACAGGAAGATGTGCGTCGCACACACAATGACTCCATCATGAAAAGGATCCCAGATGGCGCTGAAGCCACAACTGTCCTCGTCGGTGCTGTGGGTTTCCTGGACCAGCCCACCATAGCCTTCGTTCGACTCGCACAAGGCATACAAATGCCCTCGATCACAGAGGTCCCAATCCCAGTGCGCTTCATGTTCATCCTCCTCGGGCCCACAACAGCAGATCTCGATTACCATGAAGTGGGTCGTTCCATTTCCACGCTCATGTCGAACCCGTCGTTCCACTCGATCGCGTACAAGGCTGACGATCGTCGCGAACTGCTATCAGCTATTAATGAATTCTTGGACGACTCAATAGTGCTACCTCCGGGAGATTGGGAAAGGCAAGCGTTACTGCCCTTTGAGGAATTGCGCGCCAAAAGCGAGATGATTCGTCGCCGCAAACGCGATGCCCTGGAGCGAAAACGTGCAGCGACTAAAGATACGACACCCGTTATGGATGAGAAGAAAGCGCTGTTGGTCGCTGAAAGCGGTGGCCCACCGGACAAAGAACCAGACGATCCGCTTTCAAAAACTGGCCGTCTATTTGGAGGTAAGTTTTTAAATGATTTGTTAGAATCACGCCTGGTACGTCTTCCTTTTTCAATGTTTATTAAAATGTATTATTATCCTTTAGGTGTAATCAGAGACATGAAGAGACGATATCCTCACTATCTATCGGATTTCCGGGACGCTCTGAACGGACAATGTGCTGCGGCTACGATCTTCATGTATTTCGCTGCTTTGTCATCGGCCATCACTTTTGGAGGATTACTCGCTGAAAAGACTTACAGGACAATTGGAATTTCCGAAACATTGGTACGTTAAATGTATAAAATAATATATGTAATATCAATTACATAATGTTAACTTTATCGATACCCTAGATAAGATAGTGTATGGAAAATGCTGAGTTATGCTGTTTTCACTTGATACGAATTAGAAGATATACTTAAATTGATAATAATTTTTTATGATCAGCTATCAAACAAATTTCCTACTTTTAATATTTATTGCTATGTATATATCGTAGTTAAAAATCTGTTATTCTGTTTTTAAATTATGATAAACGTATTTAGATTCAAAAAATGTCACATCTGAAAAAAATGCAATAATTTCTGACTACATTGAACAATTTCTCAAATAAATACTCACTACCTTAGGTATTCACGAGTGTCGGTGGCGTATTCTTCGCCCTTGTAGCTGGTCAACCTATGATGATAACTGGTGCTACTGGACCCTTACTGCTTCTGGACGAATCTCTCGCAAGCTTCTGTCATTCCTACGGGTTCGACTTCCTGGCCGCGAGGATGTATTGTGGACTGTGGATGATCGTGATCGCTCTGCTTGTTGCGTCGTTGGAAGGCAGCGTGGCGGTTAAGAAGATTAGCCGGTGAGTTGCTTCTTAATCCGTCAGTCCTCGGATCACAGACACAATAGAAAATCTATTGTGTCTCGGCCCGATCGGGCCGCTCGGTGGTCAATGGGTTAATAAAGGTTATTTTGGTGTACCAGTATCTTTGCTCTAGCGGTTGGTTAGCCAATAACTCGTGCTTCTGGACCTCCACACATTCTAGACTATTATCATGCGATAAACAACCAGTGAGGGGAGAAAGTGGCCCTAAACGTTTTACGTTGTAAGAGATGTTTATTTACATTTAAGTTTAAAAACTGAATGATGTTAGATTTTTGTTCAAGCCTTTTGCATATATTATCAGTGCAAAACCGATTGTAGACTTCTTGAAAATAATTAACGGTTGAAACGAAGTATCTGGCTGCCCGAAATTTGTGATATACCTATTTAATAAAAATATCTGCAAAAGTAATAAAAAAAGAATCTGCATAGCAAAATTTTCCTTATGCCCATTACTGTTGAAACAATTTTGCTATCAGTAACGCCATCTAACACTGATATTGGTCGACATTATAAAAGTTTATTTTGAGAGAGAACAAACTGTAATAAACAAAAGAGTCAATAACTAACACACATTCAAAATTTTTTTTCGATATATTAATTAGGAAACTTTGATGATTCCTTCACTACAAAACACTTTTAGAACACGCTCATTTGTAAGAGCGCCGTCTAGTAAAAATGAACGACAACATGACTTGTACTTCTTAGTTCCAATCTATGCTTAATATTATAAAGAGAAGAAGCTGAAGAGTATGTTTGTTTGAACGCGCTAATCCCAGGAACTACTAGTCCGATTTGAAAAATTATTTTGGTGTTAGGTAGCCCATTTATCGAGGAAGGCTATAGGGCATAGGCTATATAACAAGAGTGGAGCCACGCGGGGGCGAAACCGCGAAGCGCAGCTAGTTTCTAACTATAACGAATCTTTTTAAGTAATTTGTACTATTACTCACCAACAGGTTCACGGAGGACATATTCGCGTTCCTCATTTCGCTGATTTTCATCTCGGAGCCGATCACGAATCTGATCAACTTGTACCGGATGCATCCGCTCGGATATGACTATTGCCATAAGCACGAAAATATTACCACTGGACTGCCGATTTTGAATGGAACTGGTACAGGTGAGATAATATTTTATTTCGTTTTAAAATCATGTTATTGTTATGCTTTGTGCTTGTAGATGTTTCCTGAACAGGTAACTTCCATGTTACAAATCCTATCCTACTTCTAAAATTATAAATGCGAAAGTTTGTGAGGATAGATGTATTTATGTTTGTTACTCTTTCACGCAAATACTACTGAACCGATTACAATGAAATTTAGCACACATAGAGGGTAACTTGGATTAACACATTGCATAGGTTTTATCCCGGATATTCCACGGGAACGGGAACAATGCGGGTTTTTCTTTGAAAACGCGGTTGAAACCGCAGGCGGAAAGCTAGTACAAATATAATCGCACACCTGACCCTAAAGAAACCATACTTTCAAAACTATTACCTTTTCAGAATAGTTTTTCGTATCAACTAAAGGAAAGTAAAGCTCCATAACGACTTTAAAGTACCAAAACCTTTCCTTTCCAGAATTTTTCACTTCTGGTCTAAACTTTACAAAGCCAAAACAGTCTCAATACCAGATATTGTTATGCCTGCTAAAAAGTTTAGAAGAAATAAATCCTACTATATAATGCTTTTCAAATTACAGGTAACATGACGAGCAACGTTACCGTCCTACCACCAATACCAGGCGTTATGCCACCACAACCAAATACAGCGTTATTCTGCACCATGCTGACGTTAAGCACCTTCATCATCGCGTACTACCTCCGTATCTTCCGTAACGGGAAGTTCTTGGGACGCAGCGTGAGTTGGAACTTTTTACTTATTTTATTGAATCTAATGGATATTAATATAATTTTAAATATACCTGAGTCCTTATGTATTAATTTAATATGTGCATATTGGTAATTTGTATCGTTTTTGCCAAAGAAAATAAACGAACGAATAGACAAATTCTTATATGTGTGTTATTGAAACACTGATCATGTTAATGTCTCATTGTCATACTTACAAATCTATCATTTAAAAGTCAGAGTATCCTATAAACTTAATAAATGTTTATTAAAACCAGCACTAATCTCGTTCCAGGCTCGCCGTGCCCTCGGCGACTTCGGTGTGCCCATCGCCATCGTATTCATGGTGGGAGTATCTGCCTTTGTACCAGTTTGGACTGAGAAGCTCAAGGTCCCTGATGGTCTGAGCCCTACAGCAGATCGCTCTTGGCTGGTTCCCCTCAACCCTGGGTTGGAGACTATCCCCGTGTGGGCAACATTCGCCATGGCTCTACCAGCGCTCATGGTCTACATCATTGTCTTTATGGAGACACATATTGCTGAGTAAGAACCATTTACCGATTGACATGAGTACTCATGGTTAGGTTCGACTGCTCAGCGAACGATCTTGCACAGCGAATTTTTATGGCCCAGCAATGTTGCATAAAATTGTGTTTTTGCCCCCGATACTTTTTTAAACATTCATACAAATAGTCCTACAATTTCATGTTTTACCTTTTCTTAAATAAAATATAAGCGAGTTACATTTGTGTAGCATCTTAACACTACACAGCTGTAACCTAACCTTTTATAACTTAATCGTATCAACACGGAATCCAACGTAAAATTTGATCTTGAAAATCTAGCATAAACTCGATTTTAGCGTGTAATTTCAACAGCTCGATTTACTTATACGTGAAAATCCAACTCGATTTAAACGCAAAGAGAGTCAATCCCAGTGCCTTTTATACGAATTTTTCTTCAGGCTGATCATCGACAAGCCAGAACGTCGTCTGAAAAAGGGCAGTGGGTTCCACATGGACATAGTGGTGATGTCGCTAGTGAACGCTGTGTGCGGAATGTTCGGAGCTCCCTGGCAGTGTGTGGCCACTGTGCGGTCTGTGAGCCACGTGTCGGCTTTAACAGTGATGTCCACTACACATGCGCCGGGAGATAAACCCCATATTGTGGAGGTTAAAGGTGAGTTTTGACGGGTTTAAAACCTGTTTTATAACGACTTACACAATTTATTAAGTACTAGCTGCGCTTCGTGGTTTGACCCGTATGGCTCTGCTCCTGTTGGTCTTAGCGTAATAATATTAGCCTTCCTCAATAAATGGGCTATCTAACACCGAAAGAATTTTTCTAAATCGGACCAGTAATTCCTGTGATTAGGGCGTTCAAACAAACAAACAAACTCTTCAGCTTTATAATATTAGTATAGATTGTGAGTGGGATTTAGGTAACTTGCTGGTGACTTGGAAAATAGAGTAGGTATTTTTAATTTTACCGACATTTATCTCAATTTCAATTGAAGTTTTATAGAGAGAAAACATGGCATTTTTTTCTTTCGATTGAGTTGAAAATCGACTAGATCCATTAAAAAAATATTGCTAGAACAACTTCAATTGTTCGATCTTTTCTATCAATCATCATCATACACTTTAACTGTTTCTCTTTACTTCCAGAACAACGTCTTACCGGTCTCCTCGTGGCCATCCTCGTGGGTGTATCGGTGTTGGCCTCTAGCTGGCTCCGTATGGTCCCAATGGCGGTTCTCTTTGGCGTGTTCCTGTATATGGGTATATCGGCTCTGGGTGGTATACAGTTCTGGGACAGATGCATCTTGCTGCTGAAGCCCGTGAAACACCATCCGCAAATACCGTATGTTCGACGGGTGAGTGATTTTTAAATAGATTTTTAGAAATATGTCGTAAATTATATTTTATTCTTCTATATTCACTGTCGTAGATATTACAGTGTCCTTAATCTTGACTTTTATAAATTTTAGGACAAATATGATTTTAAAACTAGTTATATATAGTTTTACGATAATTAAGATTGTTAAAGAACTTTGAATTATTTTGTTGGTGTCGGTTCTAAAGAAACATTTTCTGAAAATAATAATATAATACTCCTAAAACATAGAACTTTAGCTATTCCATTGCGATATATCTAATTAGGCATACTTCCTTTCATCTTTTATTATTCTTTTTCTAATTACACCACTATTTCTAGACAACTTTTCCTTCTTTTCCATATATTTTAATTATTTTCTCATTCCAGGTACCAACCCTAAAGATGCACCTGTACACAGTGATCCAAATCGCCGGCATTTGCATTCTGTACGCTGTGAAATCTTCTCGTTTCTCGCTGGCCTTGCCATTCTTCTTGGTGATGATGGTGCCCTTGAGGATGTCCATGGTTTATATGTTTACACCGCTGCAACTGCGTGCGGTAAATATTATTTTGTTGTTTGAGTTAGTTAATGAAGCTTATCTTCTATACTTATAATAAATCTGTAGAGAGGCCAATTCTGTACATGAAATATATTTAAAAAAAAACTATGAAGGGGTGATAAGGGATCGCTACTGATGCCAAAAATGCAATCAGTAAAATTTTTGTCTGTCTGTCTGTCTGTCTGTCTGTCTGTCTGTATATTCGTTATAGAAACAAAAACTACACGACGGATTTTAACGAAATTTGGCACAATTATTCTTCATACTCCTGGGCAGGTTATAGTAAAAGAATCATGTAAATCGGTGAAGAAACACCAAAGTTATACATGAAATACGCTATAAGTCATCGCGCGTGAATTACATGCCATAAGGATTATTTTTGTGTATCAGTTGCCGCGTTCGACGCGCTTCGCGGCGGGAGCTATAAAAAGGCGGCGGGTCCGCACCCGTTTCGCGTTGTCACGGCATTACGTGTGAACGGCTGAACCGATTTCGATAATTCTTTTCTATTATATTCCTTGAAGTACGAGGATGGTTCTTATGTAGAGAAAACGTAAATATGTACCACGGGCGAAGCCGGGGCGGACCGCTAGTTATTATAATAAGTCGATATATTACTAGTAAGCTGACCAGGCAAACGCTGTTCTATGATGACATATAATAAATAGCGGTATAAAAAAAAGATTGCGAGATACGACTTATACACATACCTATCGATTATATACAAAATTTTTCGCAATTTTCCAGTTTCGAACAGTTCGAAGATGTTTTTCCAAAATATTTTTAAATTTTTATCACGATAATTTAGAATATGTTTGTGTTCTATCTTTGAGAGATACAGCACGAATCTAGTAATGATAGATTTGATAAACTAGATAGTGTTGTTTTTAATTGAATGAAAATTAATCCAAGTTACCATCTATATGTGTGCTAAATTTCATTGTAGTCGGTTCAGTAGTATTTTCGTGAATAGTAATTTCACGATTCAAAAGTTAAAGATTTAAATTGAATAAAAAAAATTAATACATTATTACAAAATTATCTCCCATATTCCAGTTGGACGGAGCACAGAAGGACATTGAGCAGGATGACGAGCCCGATTTCTACGAAGAGGCTCCATTGCCATAGTGGGCGGCTCTCTGCAGTGATTCCAGTGCATCAAGTCCAATCACCAAGTCCGAGACGATATAAGCAGGTGGAAGAACCTGGAACACTTGGAATTTTTGGATTGCTGGAATTTCTGGAGCGCTGGAACTTTTGGAGCGCTGGAATTTCTAGAGCACTGGAATTTCTAGAGCACTGGAATACGTTTCACTGCTGGAACCCAATAAACATTTACTGTGAAGTCTTTGTGCCATCTTAATGGAGTAGAATATATTCATGTAGCTAAAGAAGTGCTATCTATGATTGCCGATTCGCAATTTTCTGGATTTGTCATTTTTGTGAAAGCTTCAAGCTAATTAAGATATATCCTATTAATTACCTATTTATTAATGTAGTCGATAATAATTAGTACCGAAATGATATCTTATTCTGGAAAGCCTAGTTTTGCTCAAACTCGTTATATGATTATATTTTTACCCGACCGAACAAAGGAGGGTAATGTTTATTTGTACTTGTTGATGTACTTAGCTTTTTAATATTTAAGTGTTTAATGTAAGAGATTTTGGTGTCGGAATGTTGTAATCTTAATTCTATATTCATGATTGTAGGATTAACTCTAAATATTCAAATATATATTGTTTGGAAATGTAGTGGAAATTTTTAAGTTATTAATATTTATAACTAATTACTAGACGGTGTAATAGTAAAATGTTTTTTCTTTAACACAATTTATGTAATGTTGCAAAATTATTTAATTTAAATATGAACTTACTTACTTATATATTTTTAGCTCTAAAAATAAGAGCCAAAGTGTAGGTGCCAAAGATATTTTTTTATTTTATAGATTATAAATTATTCAATGGTATTATTTGCAACATTAATTTGGAAAACAGGTACATGTTGGACATTATAAATGAAAAAGCAGTATTAAAGTGATAGTATTATTTGTGTAAGTTCATATCTTTTATTGTGTCTAGTATTTTATTAGATTCAAATTAAATACTGTTTTAATATAAAATAATTCAATGGTAATTTTAATCTTTATATATATTTAAGATAAGATGGTGAATACGCCAACGATTTCGTAAAGATATTATTGAAACAAATACTTCACTGCTTAATTACCATGTCCAAATGATAAATATACTTTTTGATGGAGGGCCCTAGACTTAAAACCTCCTTTATGCTGTTGAGAAACATGCCATTTTTTAAATAGTAATGCATCTTTTTAATGTTATAAAGTAGAGAGTACTTAATTGAATTAGTAATTTACATTGTCATTAATTAAGGACTTCATACCTCGAGTGTAAATGTTGTTATGATATGGAATACATAATACATTCCCAATTTTTTACTGGTTTCTTCATCTTATTCATAAATAGTGTAGGTCACATTTCTTACTTGTTTATGCTATACTTACTAATAGCCAGTTTCACAATTTCTTGTCATATACTGTTGCTGTATGAAAATTTGTAGAACTATCTTTATCAGCAAGTATGTGAAATTGGCTCTAACTATTGTAATATAATAGACATAAGTGAATTATTATCATAAATATCATATAAATTGTAGAAGAATAAAAATGTATTGAATATCCTTTGTAGAAGAATATTATTGATATACAAATTGGTATTACAAATACTATAATGTAGTGCTACTTACAAATAATAAGTATATTTCTTCTAGTTTTTTAATGTTTCGTTTACTTATTAAATTATATTTTTGTAAGATGCGGGGGCCAAGAAGCGATGATAATATCAAATGTGAGTTGTGATTAATAGTGATATATGTGTGAGATAAGTTTAATATTTATGTTTTAACATATCTGAGTCAATTAAATCACTCAATTTATTTTTGTGACAAAAGTAAAAGTCTTTGTTAATTGTGAAACCATTTGGCAAAGTGCAGACAATATTATATCACATTATAAGAAAGTTTCAACTATTTAAGTAGTTCTTAAATTGAAAATTGTAAATTCAGATATTTTATATATGCAATCTAAAACACAGTTCATACATTTTAAAAAGTAACTAAGTGTACTTGATTATTTACTTTGATGTTGAGTTATTAAAAATAAACTTTGAAGCCTATATATTGATAACAGTTACTTAGTTATATTTTTTTTTAAATTTATCAGTATTCACTGAATATAAGCAAAGCATAAAATGCTCACTACAGAACACATATAATATGTTAGAGAAGTGATGATTAGAAGGGATTGTTTATGTAATTTAAGGACAGTTGATAATTTTATTTGTTGTAGGTATTATTTGTTGAATTTTAAATTATTTTAACTTTAGTACAAAGCTAATTCGTTGAATATTTATTATACTTACCCACATTGTTTTGTCTTGCAATTAATTTAAGTTGTTTGTTTTTTACGAAAAAGAGAAACGACTATTTGTTAATTTGAATTTTAGTGATTACATTCTTTTTATCTGTTTTTATGATGACACAAAATATGTAATTGCAATAGATAAGAAACACAAATGTATGTTGTAGAATCTGTTTTCTTTAACATTGTAGGTAATCTGTGTATTTCGTGAATGTGAGTGTGACTCTTTCCGATTTATGATGTAAGTAAATGTAAATGGCTACTTTAAATTGCACACGAATCTTTTTAGACAACAATTTACTTTTTACCTGCTCAGATAATACTTTTTAACAGCAAACATACTATAATTGCGGTTGGAAGTTTGAACGTGCTCATTCTTAGGATATTAACCCATTTAATATTATAGATTGTTCAATTAACAAAGCTGCATCAAGTTTAAAACTGAAGACTGAAGTGAGTGAAGACTGAAGCCTAAAGTTTTTAAAAAATTAAAACTTTAATCTTTACCGCGAAATCACTTATCACGTATAAAAAGTAAACAGTAATCTGACAGTAATAGTAAACACATTTGACTTTGACACTTGACAGTATTTTGGACAGGTCATAAGAGTTGCCATTTACATTTTCAGTTAATTTAATATAAAAATTATTATTAATATTATTAGATGTCTATCTTTAAATTACTATGCTCACAAATCTGCTAATAAATTGGTGTCAAATAACGCGTTTTATTTATTTACCTTCTCTTCCATCGCACATATAACATAATAATATGTAAGGACACACAGTATGTTAGGAGTTTCTATCCAATGCAAATAAACGCTTGCTAACAATTTCCACAAATATATACTACTAGCTTTGCACCCGCGGCTTCGCCCGCGCAGTCAAAAAAAGACCGCATAGTTCCCGTTCCCGTGGGATTTCCGGGATAAAACCTATCCCATTTCGCGGGGTAAAAAGTAGCCTATGTCCTATCTCGTATCAAAATATCTCTTTACCAAATTGCATGCAAATTGGTTCCGTAGTTAAGGCGTGATTGAGTAACAGACAGACAGACAGAGTTACTTTCGCATTTATAATATTAGTATGGATTTAATTTAAAAAATTTTAATAACAATGCAATATACAGTTGGAAAGAACACACGGTGAAGATACTAAAATATTTTATGTTAAGATTCTCTAATATAAAATATTACAGTATCTTAAGGTATCCGGTATCAGCGTTCTGACCATCATTTTTCTTGTTGTGTTAAGAATTTAATTTATTGCACGCCTCATAAGCGAAGCGTTGAGGTGGGTACTACTGTCACTTCGCGCAAAACATCTGATTTTTCAAACTTAAAATGTCTTTATGTATCATACATTGCACTTGTAAGATAATACATACACACACATATTAAGAAAAAACACTATATTTAACATTCATGATATTTTTGATGTCATTTTTGTTATTTAAACTAGTTAAAAAACAGTTTAGAAAAGTTCTGTCTTGGACGTCCGTGTGTCTGTATGTGCGGATCCTTTTTCTTGTTAACACGATAGCGACCGAAATACTTTACTAATCGAGTCTTTTTTTTTCTCTTACGCTTGAGTATGCTCAGGAATAGAACCCTTTCATTTTTCAGGGTCTGATTCGATGTGGTTTAATTGTTATTAAATAAACAAAAATAATAATTAATAAATAATTATTAAAAAAAAATTATGAGGCGTGCACTTTTGGATTTTCCAAACTATTTACTATTACTAAGTGTCAATAATTAAAACACAATTGTTGTTTTTGTGCCCTTACATTAATCTTAACAACACCTACATTGGCACTAATATCATTGTAAAATTAAAATTATCAATTATTTTCATACCAAATCAAATAAAAATAGTGGTCCAGCATTTATACCATAAAATATGTTTTATATAAGGTCTCAGCAAAAGAATCTGTTGAATGAATTGGAAAGTCATACAAGGTTTATATGTATAAATTAATTAGTTTTATTTTGTATCTAACACATTTTTTATTATAAAATACAGGACAAGCAATTCAAATGTATTTAATAACAATATATTTTGTTGAGAGCTATAATATATTATATAACATATTATGTTGTCACAGAGAAACCAGAAAAATATATCTATGAGACAAACCAAATCTAACAGTATTTTAAGAGCCCATTTTAAAAACCAACAACATAATCCAATTCACATTATAAATCTAAAATCTTATTTTAAAATATCTTCATAATTTGTGAGATAATCAAATGGAAATTTATTAAATGCAAAGATACCATTATGTTTTGTTAAACTACATAATATTATTAAGTATCGATACATAAAAAAACATTGTATTAATATTATTACAAGGAAATCATTAGATAATTACATTTTGTTGGTTATTATAAATGAGTTATATTTTGAAGCAAACTGTAAAAAATTCTTGTCCATAATTTATTAGTGTATAAAAAATATAAATAACAATCCAGTCATATCTTGATCATATATGATTCACTGACAAAATTGTTTCATAGTGTCATAATAAATGGAGCTTTTTAGTTGTTTATTTAGTATAAAATTATATTAAAAATCTGTTATGATATTAGAAATCCCATCAAAAAACTATAAAGCTCCACAAACTATGACACTAGTTTAAACAGACATAATTACGACAATATCCAGACAAATAATTTAAATTTGCCAACGTTATTAACAATAGTTCTATCAAATTAATGGGCTCTCTACACAATGGGCAACGTTGGCCCAACAATTGATCGGCGCTGTTTCCACGCTAACGGCGACCATGAATAAACATCTTAGACCGAGAGATATTGACACAAAATTTCGAGTCATTTGTAACAGGATGGCGGTTCTACAGGGTTCTTAGATAAAAAAGATAAAAAGAAAAATGATGATATGAACGCTGGTACCAGCGGCTTAGTCGCGATTTTTCCGATGAGTTCGACTAACGCCCACGTGACTAAGCCGCCGGTACCAGCGTTCACACCATCATTTTTCTTTTTGTCATTGCGTACTAAGAACCCTGCAGAACCGCCATCCTTTTACAATTGACTCGAAATTTTGTGTCAATATCACCTGGTCTACTACAATAACGGCCGATCATAGACATGGGCCTCTACTATCATGATTATCTCTACTGGCCCAACGCTGCCCATTGTGTAGACGGCTTGTAGGTTACTTCAACTATCTAAGATACCGTCTTCAATTTCAATTAACCATATACATTCAAATTCACTCACGATACATTATCACATTCACTGTTTCACTGTTCCACTAAAGTATGGTCAAGAACTAAAAAGAGTTTTCTACATTAACCCAGAATAGCCTATCCTTGCGGAGAAAATTTATCATTTGAACTTAGCCTTTACCGTCGCTCCTGTGTAAAATAATGCAATTTCTGCAACAACATTGCCGTGTATTCTGGATATAAATGACACATCATATACCATATTTACACACAGTAGCGACAGAGATTTTGAACCAGTTTAACATACAAAATTCTTCACAGTCCTCAACTTTACTTTAGTATACTGTCACTTCGCACAGGCACTACAATTCAGCGGCCACTTGCTTTACATAAGCCGTCACTTGAGGCCGGGGGGCAGAGGCACGTCTCTGAAGTTGCGGTGTCGACTCACAACTCGTGCTGTGATGGCCACTACTTCAGTGCCCGCTTGCTTTACATAAGCCGTCACTTGAGGCCGGGGGGCAGAGGCACGTCTCTGAAGTTGCGGTGTCGACTCACATCTCGTGCTGTGATGGCCACTACTTCAGTGCCCGCTTGCTTTACATAAGCCGTCACTTGAGGCCGGGGGGCAGAGGCACGTCTCTGAAGTTGCGGTGTCGACTCACAACTCGTGCTGTGATGGCCACTACTTCAGTGCCCGCTTGCTTTACATAAGCCGTCACTTGAGGCCGGGGGGCAGAGGCACGTCTCTGAAGTTGCGGTGTCGACTCACATCTCGTGCTGTGATGGCCACTACTTCAGTACCCGCTTGCTTTACATAAGCCGTCACTTGAGGGCGGGGGGCAGAGTCACGTCTCTGAAGTAGGGGTGTCGACTCACATCTCGTGCTGTGATGCGCTTGCAAGGGTCGTATTCGAGCATCCTTTGGAGTAGATCTATGCCCACTTCGTCGAGGTTTTGTACCTGAATTTGAGCAGAATAAGAATTAGTGAAAGAAAAGTGAAGTCCCATGTCCCCGTAGTGGGGTAAGGGGCAGATGCATTATTCATACATCTGTTTCACTGATCGATTTTCTTTAGGGACAAGTAGGTGATCAGCCTTCTGTGTCCTGCCAGACCGAGACATTTTTTTTTCTTCGTCTCCACCGGGAATCGAACCCAGGACCCCTCGATTCTACGCTCACGCGTCAACCACTGTACCAAGGAGGCGGTCAGAATAAGAATTAGTAATCTATACTAATATTATAAAACTGAAGAGTTTGTTTGTTTGAACGCACTAATCTCAGGAACTACTGGTCCGATTTGAGAATTATTTCTGTGTTATATAGACCATTTATCATGGAAGGCTTTAGGCTTTATCATCACGCTAAGACCAACAGGAGCGGAGCATTGCGGGTGAAACCGCGGGGCACAGCAGGGGTTGGATATTTATTACTCTGTCACAAAAAGCTAATGAACTGGATTTCAACAAAATTTTACAATTGAATTATAGAAATACATACTACCTCTTGCTATTATGATAATAAGTTAAAGATTTCATTTCTCAGTTGAAAAGTTATTTAAAGAAATCCTTCAAATTCAATTACTTTTTTGTTCACCATCAAATCATATCTATGTTGTTTGCAGGAAAATACATTCCATTTTCAGAGACTCCATGCACATGCAATATGCTAGAAGCTTATATCTAATACACTGGAGATTGCACTATGACCATTAACTTGTAACACATAAAACATATAGGCGTCATTCAACGTCATATTTTCTTGTTACAAGTTAATGGTCATAGTGCAATCTCCAGTGTATTAGATATAAGCTTCTTGGCAATATGTAACATGTGCTACATACATATACTAGGACTTTTTTTTTATTAATGTGCCAGAAACCGTGGGGCACACCTAGTCAGTGAAGGCACTTGGGGCAAAGAAGGCAACCGTGGAGCACCCACATTGTGAAGATATCTTTACAATATTTATAAAATAAATGAAACATACATGATTATGAAGATTGAATGTTGTCCAGTTGGACAAAGTTGACTTGTAATCAGGTAAAGATGAAACTCCTGGCCAAATTTCTTCTGTCGGAGTCCCTAGCATTCTGTAATAAGAAATAATAAACACTTTAGAATTAGTCTAGTTTAGAATTAGAATTGAAATTTTTTCGTGTTAATTTAAAGTTCGGGCTATCTATGAAATTATAGATTTCCATTGGTCAGATGTATAGTCATAGAAGTTATATAACAATCTATTAACATATTAACGTGATAACGTTTTTAAAATCGTTTTAGTCGGGTGACATGTTCAGAAACTTGTGTCACACCAAAACCTCACGAGCGCGATCGCAGGTATAACGAGAGAGAGACGGACCGATCTCCCGTCTCATCTCGAGCGCTGCCACCAATAAGACGTTATCACGTAAACATCTCGATCGTAAACCTACTTTACAAACAACCGATTTTTTTTTAAATATTAAAACAAGATTTTACCTGAAAATACGTAAGAGTTGATCAATCTCCGAGTCACCCGGGAACAGTGGTTTCTTGGAGGACATTTCAGAGAAGATACATCCAATGGACCACATATCAATGGGACAGGAATATCTGAAATTCAATAAATATTGATAAGATTATGATTTGGTAGTGAAACATGAATAAAAGTTAATATATTTAAAAACAGGGGTGTTTTTTTTCACTTCTTTACTTTTCATCACTACATAGTATAAAACAAAGTCGCTTTTTCTGTCCCTATGTCCCTATGTATGCTTAAATCTTTAAAACTACGCAACGGATTTTGACGCGGTTTTTTGTAATAAATAGAGTGATTCAAGAGGAAGGTTTTAGTATATAAATTATTAGGTTTTAGACAAAGCGGGCGAAGCCGCGGGCGGAAAGCTAGTTAGATATATTACTGTAATAAGTCAGAGGCATTCTGTTATAACTAGGGAAAACACTTTCTAATGAGAAACGGGTTTTAACTGTAACATATTCATAAAATACAGTGTAACTCAACAAATAGACTATCCAATTTAATCTTATACAATATACATAGAATATAGTCTTATGCAAAAAATGAACTATCCAATGTAAAAAATATTTTTTCTATTTAACCCAGTATGTACTTTTATGACCGCCTCCTTGGTACAGTGGTTGACGCGTGAGCGTAGAACCGAGGGGTCCTGGGTTCGATTCACGGTGGAGACGAAGAAAAAAAAATGTCTCGGTCTGGCAAGACACTGAAGGCTGATCACCTACTTGTCCCTAAAAGTCTAAAAGAAATGGATCAGTTAAACAGATGTTTGTGTTTATATAATATAATAATTAATAAGTTAATTTAGTCATAAGTTATCTGAACCATGTAACAAACTGTATTTCTGTGTATGTACAATAAAGAGTATTCATTCATTCATACATTTGTCCACTAAGCATCAACTCTGGAGCTCTGTACCACAGTGTGGCCACTTCGAGCGTGTACATTCGCACCGGCACGCTGAATGTACGCCCCAGACCAAAGTCCGCTACCTGAAATAGTAAAAAATGTAAATAACATTATAATCAATTCATAAATCATTCATAACAAACACATGAATGCCTTTTATTCTAGACTAGCTTTCCGCCTGCGGCTTCGCCCGCGTTTTCAAAAAAAAACCCGCATAGTTCCCGTACCCGTGGGATTTCCGGGATAAAACCTAGCCTATGTCGCTCAGAAATGATGTAGCTTTCCAACAGTGAAAGAATTTTTCAAATCTGCCAAGTAGTTTCGGAGCCTATTCAATTCATACAAACAAACAAAAAATCAAACCTTTCCTCTTTATAATATTTGTATAGATGAAATTCTGAAATATCTGTAATTAATCATCAGTGTCGTTTAGACACATATTCAAAGATAGTGAAGTGTTCTAAATCTGCCAACGTAAGAAAGGAGAAAGTGAAGAGGTATACAGAACTGTTCAATGATAATATCTAAGTTCTAACATAATTGGAAACTGTAGTAGTAGTGGGAGAGCTACTTTTATGCAACAGCAACAGAAAATTTTGTATGTATAAAAAATTTATTTACTTATTAAAATTGTATTTATATGTATAAAAATATGTACATGTATTAAACATCCAGTTTATTAATTCTAGGTTTCATTTAACAATGCAAATTCAATGTATCAGCTTATTACACACAAATATAATTAAAACTCACCTTAATAATACCAGTTTTGTCAATGAGCAAGTTTTGTGGCTTGAGATCGCGATGCAGTATGCGCCGTTGATGGCAGTACAGAATAGCACTGTTGATCTGATATAAGTAGCTCTTCACGGTCTCTGGGTCTATAAACTGTAATAAAATTATAAATATCATTGTTATTATCCAGCAATCATTTCATTTACTTGCTATTGCTATGAAACATTTTGTTCAAATTTTGACTAAAGCTATTGTCTATTTTATTTTAAGTACATTAGAGTATTTTGTAGCTTTAAAACATGCGGATAAACCTATGATTTATTAGATTACTTCTAAATATCACTACAAAAGTTAGATAGATGAAACAAAAAAAGACTCTTCACTGGCCTAGTATGTAATCAACTAATGAAACAGACTTGTAATGTACTTTTCCCATACTACACAAAGTAATAGAAGATTCCACTTTTTAAATTATTTTGTAACTAGTTGTTATCAAATTTAATATAATATATGGGTGATTATACAAAAATGGGGTAACTTTTGAGGATATTTTGTTTACTATATTTTTTATATCAGATTGTTACAAATTAGGGTGTAAATGATAGCTAATCTAATGAATATATTGTTCCAAATCGGGCCAGCCAGTTTTTTAAGTAGATTGTGAGATATTTAAAATTTTCTGGAATTGGCCTCCAGGGGACTGACGAGACTAACATGGTACTGATAAAAAACACAATTTTGTAATATTTTTAAAGAAATTGAATGAAAATTACTCCCAATCTCTCAGTTTTAATAATAGCACATGTCTTTTAAGTATTAAAATCACTTAGTTAGTTGGTTAAAAATGAAAATTAATAATATGTGATACTGGGAAAAAACAATGTCTCAAGTTTCAAAACAGCCTTCTGACATTTAACGCTACGTGAATATTCTTACTCTCTTACTTAACTTTTACTACTTTGACTTAGTTTTACTTGATATTTCAAGTAATTCACAAACAATAGAAACAAAAAAACGGCCAAGTGCGAGTTGGAGTCCTAACAAACCTATTTTTTATTATGTTTGTAACTAAAAATTTACACTTTAGCAATTTTTCCTTTATCTGTGTTATAAGTCGTTGCTATTTACCAAGTAGAAGTAAACTAAATAGCAGTTTATAGTAGACTGTATACACGGCAAGCATCCTGTGTGTTTTTTTATTCCCTTGCGAATATTGAATTTTGCGGAAATTTGCAGTATTAACGGATGTAGGTATCTTTTGATTGCGTTGCGTTATAAGTTTGATTTTTTTACAGCCCGAAGGGTTCTTAATCTTGAGTATCCAATATAAATTTCAGATTTCAGAGAATTTTTTGGAACCTCCACGCGTTCCAAAAAAAACGTCTTAACAGACAAACGGACAACAAAGTGATCCTATAAGGGTTCTGTTTTTTCCTTTTGAGGTTCGGAGCCCTAAAAATCTACCAATATTTATGTTAAAAGTACTAATTATAGTAAAATTAAAAACCAAAGGCTCGAATGAAAGTCTCATCTGAGTTTTCATAAGAGCCCCTTGACATTTTTATAATGTTATTAAGTAT